>NW_024423897.1:15349447-15618083 GCF_017311325.1 Ursus maritimus
TGGAAAAAACCACTTTAGGGCAGGGGTGAGGGGTTGGGAATTGAATCTGAATAAATTTAAAAATGCATCCCCATACAACTCCGTGACAGCATTCAGTCCACCGTTTACATATCCCGCGGATTACTCAAGATAGGTGAGCTTGTTGAGGATAGTGCCCAACACCGGCGGCCTCGAGACTAGCGTCTGAGCAAGAACCATTTCAGAAGCTAGACTACGGGCAGGGTGCAGGTCCCATACTCCCTGGGGAACACACAGGGCCTCGCTTGCCGGGGCCCAGGGTTCACGCACCTCTCCCGGCGTGGAGACAAGTGCCCTCCGCGATCTCCCGCCCCAACCTCGAGCACCCATTTTTCCACCCCACCACCCCCTCCTCAAAGCGAAGAGGTGGGCACCTGGGACGCGCGTCCTGCTTTTTCTGCCCGGACTCTCCCGTCTGCTCCACTTTTGCCCCCGACGTCCCAGAACAGCGGAGCAGGACGCAGCATCAGCCCTGGGAGGGCGCAGCCAGTGCACCGCGAGTGCGCTCAGGGCGTGGCGAGGATGCTAAATGGACCGCAACGACCAGGATGCAGACCCCAGCTCAAATCCCTGAGAACAATATCGCCCTTCCCTTCCGTCTGTTTCCCCTCTCCAGCCCGGCTCTGCCCAGCTCAGCCCAGCTCTTTCCCAGCATAGAAGCCGGTGTTCAGCGATCCTTCGCTCGCCACTTTGCGAGGAACTTTGGCTAGCTCCCCTGCGCCACCCGGAGAGGGATGTTAATGAGGGAGCGTGGCCCGGCGCTGCGAGCCAGCAGGCTCCTTGAGCCGCGATTGGCTACTGCGAGGCGGAAGGATGACGTTATGCAAATGAAGGGGCAGGCCTGTGAGGCGCGAACCCCGCCTCCTCCCTTTGGGGTTAGTGTGCCTGTGTTTAGCTCTGGGGAGAGTCAAACTGGATTCCATAGGGAAAGCCTGCAAATCACTTCTATTTTAGCAAGGAGAAAACAGAATCTCCATCCAGCAGGGTCCACCCCTCTCTCTTTCTCCCTCTCCTTTCTCTCTTTCTCTCTCTCTGTCTTTCCCTCCCCCCCCTTCCTCTTTCCCTCTCTCCCCCCTTCCCCCCACCCCACTCTCCCTCTCTGGTGTATCTGTCTACGGCAACCAGCGTCCTCCTCATCTATACGCACTGAAAGGAAAGAAACATCTTTGGTTGGGAGAGAAGGAGGAAAAAAAAAAGAGAGAGAGGAAAAAACTTGCCTGGTTGTGGAAAATGACACTTGAAGTAGCAAAGCCGGCAGCGCGAGTTGAGTCTATTGTTTCTTAAATTGCCATCAGGGCTTTTTTTTTTCTTCCTGCTTCTTCAAGTGAAGGGTACCTCTACAAAAGGAAACTCCAGCCCCTCCTGTCCTCCACCGGCCTGTGATCATTACAAAAAAAAAAAGCACCCAAACCAAAAATTAACCAACCAAACAACCCCCAACAGCCAAGCATACATCTCTATTTTTTTATTTTGGTCTTTTCGTTGGATTTTCCCTTCTTTTTTTTTTTCTCTCCTTTTTTTTCGGGTTATCGCTCAGTTTTGAGCGAAGGTTTACATTTTTTTTTTTTTAAATTTGCTTTCCAGCCCGCCTAGATCTTCTAGCACGAGTTCATCGTCTCAAAAAAAAAAATCTCTGGCTGGCGTTTTTCTTTCCTTTTTTTTTTTTTTTCAATATTTTCAAGGGGGAGGAGATTTTCCACAAGAAAAGGTTGTTTTCATGTTTGGGATTCAGGAAAGCATCCAACGGAGTGGAAGCAGCATGAAGGAAGAGCCGCTGGGCAGCGGCATGAACGCGGTGCGGACGTGGATGCAGGGCGCCGGGGTGCTGGACGCCAACACGGCGGCGCAGAGGTGGGTACCGCTCGGGGACCGCGGCCGGGGAGGCGAGCCCCAAGCAGAAGAGCCGGGAAGCGGTGGCGGCGGCCGCTGCGGGGCCGGGCCGCGCTCGAGAGTCCGCCGCTCGGCTCGGCTCGCCTCCGGGTCTCCGCGCTCCCCGGCCGCGCTGCCTTGGTCGCCTGCGGCCGGAGAGAGCCGGGAGCTGCCTGCGAGGAGCCCACGCTTTGCCGGCACTTTCCCCTGCTTCGCCTGTGACTGTTTTCATTTCGTTTTAAGCCAGAAGAGGCGTCTCACCAGCACGATGTTGGATATCTGTGTTTTTATGTGATTGCTCTTTCTTTCCCGGCTGGCTGTCTTCTCTTTCTTTTTCTTACTTTCCATCTTTTCTTTTCTTTTTTCTTTCTTTTCTTTTTCTCCCTCTTTTTTATCTTTTCTTCCTTTCTTTCCTTCCTTTTTTTCTTTCTTCCCTCCTTTCTAAACTTTTTTCCTTCTCTTTCTTTTCCTCCCTTCCTCTTCTTCTTTCTTTCCTTCCTCCTTCCTTCTTCCTTTCTTCCTTTTTACCTCTCTCCTCCTTCTTTACTTCCTTTCCTTTTCTCTTTTCTCTTTTCCTTTCCTTCCTTCCCTCTCTTCCCTCTTTCCACGCTCCCTTTCTTCATTCTTTCCTTCCCCTTCTTTCTTCACTCCTCCCTCCTCTCTTCTCCTTCCCTTATCTCCCTTTCTCTCCTCTTTTCTCTCTCCATGTCTCCCCAGAACCTTCTCTTAATTCTCTAGTCTGGTTCTCCGTCCCCCTCTCTCTAGCTTTCAGTTTTTCTCTGTCCACGGGTAGAACAGCAACTCCCAACTTTAATTCTGACATCTCCTAAAAGTCTTCCCCACCCTCTGTCACAATGATCCCTTACAGCCCCTCTCCCACTCAGTTCCTGAGATGCTAGACTGTGTGGCCTGGAGGCACTGCCCTTGGAGATTGACGTGGGGGAACTTTTCTGGGCACTCTTATCACCCTTTCCGGGGACTCCTGGTCCCAAGTGAGAAATGGTCTTTTTTTTTTTCCAGACCACCAGCTGGGCTTGGGGGAGTAGGAGATCTGGCGGCCCCTAGCCCTGTCGGACTCCGAGAGGGCGGAAGGGGAAAAAGGAAGATGACTAATTACCTCATCCTCATCTTCTCCGGGCAGGGGACAAGTGTCTACAACATTGTTCCCATCCCCGCTGAGTACAACGATGGGGGTGGTTAGTAGTGAGAGTGAGTTGGGTAACTGGACTGGAAGCGAAAGAGTGTGTGTGTGTGTGTGTGTGAGCGCGCCCTTGTGTTGGGCAGGTCGGGTTATTAGTGGCCTCCCGGCGCCCCTGGCACCAGAGCCTCCAGTTCCCCCGCGGGCACGCTCAGTCGGCACCCCGGGTCCATAGGATTTCTGGAATGAGTGTAAGGATTTCTGTGGAGCAGCGAAACTTTGTCAGGACAGGTCTTTTAAAAACATCCCCAGTTCCCTGTTCCACAGCGACCACCCTTGACAGCTCTGAGTCCCCCACCCTCAGATCCTTTTTCTCACTTGCTTTACTTGGGGAGGGGGCATGCGGTTTCCCGAGGCCGAGCGCCCGCACTTGGCGGGGGCACTTGAGGTTTCCTGGAGGATGGCTTCGGCTTCAAGAAGCTGAGCCTGTTTCCATCCATCCTCACCTGCCCTCGAAGCCGAGGCGGGAGATCCGTGAGGGTGGCGGGGACCAATTCCCATGCTCCCCTCCCTCCAAGTTGTAAACGACCAGATGTATTCCGCGAACGCGGGTTCACCGCAGCCACCTCCACTTTTCTTCCTTCCCACGCAGCGCGTGTCAGGTCGGAGTAAATGCTTGCAGGGTTTATCTCCTGCGCAAAACCCAAACGAAACTTTCATGGCTCTTCCGCGAGTTCTGGGGGCGCGCCCTTGCTCGGCGGGAGGATTGGACACGCGAGAGCACGCATGTCCCGCCGCCGGGTGGGCCCGGGGCGCCGGAGGGGGCGTGTAGGGCGCCCACTGGGTGTTCTGGGGTAAAGGAGGTCGATGTTTGAGGGTTCTCGCGTGTGGAAGGGGTGACAAAGTGTCGCGCGTTGGTGTCCCGCTTAGCCGTCTAACTCTGCGTCTTTGGCCGCAGCGGGGTGGGTCTGGCCCGGGCTCACTTTGAGAAGCAGCCGCCTTCCAATCTGCGGAAGTCCAACTTCTTCCACTTCGTCCTGGCCCTCTACGACAGACAGGGCCAGCCCGTGGAGATCGAGAGGACAGCCTTTGTGGGGTTCGTGGAGAAGGAAAAAGTAAGTGGGCGCAGCGCCGCTGCCCCTCGTCCCCGGCCGGGGAGCAGGCCCAGCCGCTTCGGGAGGCGCGCTCCTCGGCGAGTGCAAAGCATCCATAACACACTCCTGAACGGGGTTCCCCAAGCCACTTCCCGTCCTGGGCGAACTCGGGGTCCTCATCCATGAGGTTCTGCTCCAAAAAAAGTTCGCGTGGAGCCCCAGAGCTGGAGAGAGGCGAGCCCGGCTTCGCACTCCAGAGTCAAGGGCTCCCGGGAGGAACCCGCCCTCAACCGCGCGACCACGCGCGGCTCCTGCCTCTGCTGGCCCAGGCCCGAGCCCCCAGGCCCCACGGAATTTTCTGGAAGGGAAGAGGGAGCAGTAAGGGTCGGGAGGGCGGCAGAGGGATCACAGTTGGCCGCAATTTCTGCTGCTCCCGGGCCTGTCCGGTTTCCCGACCGGGGGTCCCGTCTTCGGGAAAGTTGCCTCGAAGTGGGTCCACTCGCTCACGCCGAACTCTTTCCTGCGTCTCTTGTTGTGTCTTTGCGTCCTGCTGCAACCCAGGAAGCCAACAGCGAAAAGACCAATAACGGGATTCACTACCGGCTCCAGCTCCTCTACAGCAATGGTGAGGCTCCGGTCGGGTCCGCGCCGGCACCCCGGGGCCCCGGGTGAGGCAGGGTGCGCGGGAAGATCCAGGTGGACCAGAGCCCTGAGCACGCAGAGTCGTGCACCGTCCTCGGGGTAACCCGGCCTCTCCTAAGTTTCGCCGGAGGAGGTTTCACCCGAGGAGGCCCTGAGTAGCCGGAAGGCGGCCGTAGCGGGCTCGAGCACACCTGGGGCCAGGTGTGGAGCCCGGCCCTCGAAGGGCCAATGCCTTTCTTCCTTCCATTCCTAAGGCCTGTTTTCTTGGCTTAGCCCAGACTCCAGGCCCTACGTCCTTTGGGCTCAGGCGGCCAGAGCTATCGTGGCCTTGATGGCTCCCGGAGAGCGCGCGGAGGGGTTCCCTCCAAAAAAAGGGAGAGAAGCCAGGTGGGGGTCCCGCCACATTCTCAGCTGCCGTGCTTGGGGACTGGCCCTTCTCAGGACACTGGGGAAAGTGGGGGTGGTGGTATCCTGTCTGTGCTTCTCTGGGACGGTAGGCGTTGCTTACGCCTTGGAGCCCCATTCTTTGTTTTTTGTTTGTTTGTTTATTTTGCTGCAGATCCTCTCTCACTTAATTTTCCTTCGTTCCCCTATCCCCTTCCCCTCTCCCCCAGGGATAAGGACGGAGCAAGATTTCTACGTGCGCCTCATTGACTCCATGACAAAACAAGTAAGTTTCTTAATTTCGCGCCGCGGGGTGACTCTAGGGCCTCGAAATTTGGGGAGGTCAAGAAGCTGGCTGCTCCTTAGGGCGGGGTCTGGGACTCGAACTCTCAACACCAGGGCGGACCTCAGACCTCACTCTCAGCGCAGCCTTCCAAGTGCAGATACACACACTAGCGCCCACCGCGTGGGGAAGGTCGCTCGACGGCTCCTTCCTACCAAGGGAGACTCAGGCCTTGTGCATTAAGACTACAGGGTGCTGAGTGGGGAGAGTAAATGCTGAACTTCCTCTGACCCGGCCGAGGAGCCCGGGGGAGGGGGGGGAGCAAAAGGTGCCCGGGGACCGTGGCATAGAGTGGGCTGAACTTGTGAAACTCGAACCCTCCGGGCCACTCCTGGGAGATAGAAGGTAGGGGAGGGTGTGGGGGGCCTAGGTATCTTACTCAGGAATGGTGAGATGAGCTGAGAGCCCAGATGACCCACTCCACAGACTTTTCAAAAAGGAGGTGGTGGTGGTAGTATTGTTGGAAGAGGGAGCGACAATTGTTAGAGGATATTTTGCAAAAATCCTCCTGCTTTGCCTCCAAGTTTGGCAAGAAGCCAGGCAGCATGAGTGAGCTTGTGGTCTTAAAGGTACATAGACGGCATTTTCTTCAACTCCCCAGCACGCGGGTGTCAAACGGTATACATTAAGGTTGAGTTATGGTTTAAAAGATACAATTATGAGCCGAGTCAGAAAAGAGGCCTGACGTTTTAATGAGGCACAGGAGCCCCCCCTTTTTTTAATTTTAAGAAAAAGTTTAGTTTCAGAATTAAGTAGCTGGTTAGGTAGTTGGAGGACTTGGTAACAAAAAAGAAGCCAGCTTTATTGGGTGGGGGAAAGAGATTAGAACAAAGAGCAAAGTTATACATTGTGTACTAACCACCAATTTAGTAAGAGGAATACAACTTATTTGCTTGATTGCAATTTAAAAATAGTTCCTTTAAAATAAGGAGGGTGATCTTCGTTAGATACTGACTTGGGAGTTGGCAAATTAGGGTACATGCCTATTTTAAAATTATTTTTAGATAAGCATGGCTTAAATATGTCCTACAAAATGCACATTCATGAGCTGTGGGAAGTTTTAAAATCTATTCAGCAAGAACCTCTCAATAAGAGCTGATTTTGATTGTTAGTCTCATATTTCATTGTGAACAAATAGAAAACATGAGGGTATGAAATGTAGTTTTAAAAATAATAAATAAATGCCTACTGAAGTCTATTTCAAGTTATTTGCCTAAAATATTTGACTTTCTTGAAGATTTATTTCTTGGTTGATTGGTCAGTAAATTCACATTTATACTTCCAGTCTTGGTCTTATTTTCTTTACTCATTTTGATTATTACATAAGATAATTCCCTTTCATTTGGACACATTGTATTTTGTTAAAAAAATTTTTTTCCCCTGCCATGCAGAAACACAAAAGCCTGATTTCAGTAACTTTTTTTTTTTTTTTTTTTTTTACTGCATCAAAACAAAAATGTCTTAAGTGGAGTTTTGTTTTAAAAAATTGTCTTTGAGGAAAGAAAATGGGGGGGGGGGAAGTGTAAACTATAATACATATTCTGTATATATTTATTAGAAATTGCTTTTTAAAAGATAAAAAATCCTCACAAACCAGTATGTAAGGCCTGTCTGCTTGTGCAACATTGGCCGCTTAAATATTAAATTATAGGCAGCACAATGAAACGAACAATTGTGAGGAGTGCAAAATTAGGACATGTTTGAAGTGATTAACTGCTTTCAAAACTTTTAGACCCCTTAGACAAAAAGTGCCACCAAGAACTGATTTTCCCATTATGAAATGAACTGACTTTACCCAGTCTCATATGATGGGGGAATAATTTTGAATTTTATAAAGCAATACATCAAATATCATTTTACTAACAAGGTCATAGAGCTTAAGAAAAACTACAGCTTAGGGCATTCTTTGACTGCATGGTATTATAAATTCTATCAGTTGGGGGTGGGGAACTAGAACAAGATAGAGTTTATTTTTAATAAGAACAGGTATGAGAAAGTCATTTGCCATAATGTGACATCTCACTGAAAGTTAAAATTATAAATGTATGCAATTATATATTTTGGTGGGAAGTGACCTGAAAAAGGTTTAAATAACTATCTGAATTTACTCCAAAAATATCAAGAGAAAGGGATTTTTTTTTTTTGAGGCATACCTGTTTGCTTTCATAATAATTGTCTAATGCCTTCTGTGTAGGTTTCACTTTGAAACACAATCTCTGCCCATTATCTGTTTGTTTGTTGATTATGTGCTGTAAGTGTTTGAGAAGAAGGTTAGCTTCTTGTAGACACAGTTAACACAATAGTCTTCAGAAAGCAGATCAGTGTGAAGAAGCATAACTTTTCCTGGCTGTGATATAATTATTATATTTTAGCCTTAATGAGTAAAACAGTGGTTTGTCATCTAGCTTGAAATTATTCTACGATAATTAACTACCAAGTCTGATTTGAAATTTCTTAAATTTTTTATTTTTGTTAAATATGCAGTGACCCCTTCAATCCGAAGTAAGGCTTGACATAAGCTGACTGATTAAATGGTTACATTTTTTCCCCCCTGTGAAATTCTTCCAGAGAGACTCAGGATTTTGATATTTAGAGTACAGAATGGATACTTTCAGTGATGTGATATATTCTTTTTTTTTTTTTAAGATTTTATTTATTTATTAGACAGAGATAGAGACAGCCAGCGAGAGAGAGAAGATGTGATATATTCTTAATCACATCCTAAATTTTGGAGGGAATACCTCGCCACAGTTCAAGTGTCTTCTCTTAGCTGCTTGTTTGTAACACTTTTCATATCAGAGGTGCAGTTTTACGGGTGTTGTGTTTTATCTTTGACTCAGAAGTTAGGGTTAAAACTCAAAGGGCATCTTTGGCAAGCAAAATCTAAAACTATCAGTGCACTCTGCATTTTCATAGAATGTTCCTAAACTTGGGTGGAGTGAGCAGCATTGAGATCAAACAGAAATGTACTCAATCAACCAAGATGTATTGGTATGACACAGTATTTCACACCTTTTCAAAGTGTCTCATTACACTATTTTGGGTAATGACTCTTAATTTTGGAGTCAACCAGGAAAGAGAAGTTTTATTACAAGTGAATGTGTAAGGATCTGAACCCCCTTATCCCTGTTCCTCTCTCATAAAACACAAAGGATATGATGATATTTAAAAAATTCGTCCACGAACTAGAAAATGAGAGGCTTGCTTTTGGGAAGGGTTGTTCAAAACCAAGTTTAGCTGGACTAAAAATAGGTTGTTTTTGTGTCATTGCTGTTTTTGGTATTCCATTAGTGAGCATGCAAAAAGGCCTGTAGGATCCAGAAGTTTATGGCTGTTGCATTCAGAAACAGTTTCTACTGCAGAAGCTCAAATGAACCCAGTGGGGGAGGTCTGATGTTTAATGTGCCTCATTTCAGACTTTCATGTAGTATTTGAAATATGATTATGTTCTGTGATAGCTTTGGTGAGTTAACATTAAATAGTTTAAAAAAAAAAAGCCTTTAACTTGTCTTCCCTCCTACCATCTTGCTTTAAAAAAAGTGACATTTTTATAATCCAAAGAGTACCAAATTCTGTAAAGTTATCAAAAACAAAATACTACTGCCCGCAGACAGCAGCTCTTTTTTGGAAAGGGAAAAATAATAGTCACATAATCCTTGTCATGTATGCGTTTGAAGGTAGTGATGTGGGAAGGGGACCCTAAAAATGTCCTAGCATAGTGGGAAGCCCAAAGTACAATGATCAGAAATGCTGTCCTCTCTCTCTTACAAGCTAATCTTCCTTATATATTTGTTTTGATATTCCCGGGACTTTAAGTTATTGATGCAAGCGCATTTCTTCCTATTGATTGTTTCATTATATCCTGCCACAGCTACGTAGATTTGATTAACAACCCTTTCAGTTCATGGTTCTTCATTGGTAGATAAACACATTTTTAGTATATCAATAAGTTCCAAAGGAATTCACTAGGGCCAGCAGAGAGGTTCTTTCATACATTTGGGGAAACAAAAAAAAAAGGCAAGTTTATAGTCAGGAGCCACATTTCAGCAGCTTTCTCTCTCCTTTGGTAACACGTCAAAAATGCAGGTGATTTAAATTTCCTTGCACATAGAGGAATGAAGAAGTTTGGAATTTTTATGCATGATCAGGACCTGTGTTTGGGAAAATGTAAACTCATCACAGTGGAAAATGTGTTGTTTGGAGTCTGGGGGTGAAAACAAAGCTGATGGTTTTGGAGAGATTGCCGGAGCCAGATGGCCTAGTACTTCCCCAGTCTGGCGGTCCAACTGCTCCCTCCTGGATAATATACAGCCATTTGTTCGGGGATATTTACGCTAGAGCTGTTTCCATGTGAATGTTTGAACAGCATTAAAAACGAACATATTAGTAGTGATGCATTTATCGAAATCATATGACTACACCAATAGTCTGTTCTTATGCCTTGACTTATATTGCGGAGAGGAATGAAGGAGTGCTTGGATGTTGGTGAATTGTTTATATAGTTGTTGAGCAAGAATGATTTGGTCTCAGTGAGTAATTAAAGCATGTAAGCATTTGGAATCAAACTAATGGAAATAATGATAGCACCTACCTTGAAGCTCTTTTGTGACAATTGAAAGAATTCATACATGTAAAATGCTTAGAATAGTGACTGGCACATATTAAGTGCTTAATAAATTAGCTGCTTTTATTATTTTATTATTATTATTATTGTCCCATCGGGTTCACAAAGCCAGCTGTAACTACTAATATAGATGTAAATGTAGTTATCATATGAGTGAAATACCTCTTACTACTGTTAGAAAAAGAAATATAATGTGGGATTATTAGGGTGATTCAGTTTGTATCTTGATGCTTGAATAATATAAGGGATTTTATTTCTTTGAGACATTAAATATGTATTCCAAAGCTAACTGCTTTCGATACACATTGTAACTGAACAGCATACTGAATATGATATCATTCCTTTGCAACTTTCCTAATTCAGTTCTGAAAACAGGCCTTCCTAGCTGCCGAGCTGAAATTACATCTTTATAATTTGTTCACCAGTAGCCCAGCTGCTAATTGAGGCAAAATAATTTTTTATTTTATCCCACTATTAATGTTGGATTGCTGTTTGACACAATTGTTTATGAAATGTCAGATTTGTAGTGTTTGTTTTGGCACAGGTTGATTTTTAACTAGGGCTCCTTCACCTACTGGAAGTTTCTGGGATCACATAAGCTAGCACTTTTTTTTTTTTTAATGACAAGCAATATAACTTGGTGGTCGAATGCAATGATTAATATTCTAGTACATTGATATTGTAGGTGTTCATATAATTTTTTGATTCATTCCAATTCTTGGTAATTTGCTACCAAAGGCTTGTTGACAGTCTGTATTTAGAGGACATTTTACTTCTGGTTGAAGGAGGTACTTTGTACATTCATGAACTTATTCTTGAAGGTGATAAATTAGGTTTGGCCTTTATTTTGCATGTAGAAAAAGAAGTAACATATTTTCAAGGTTACTGCTTTTACTTAAGTGGAAAATTAGGAGTTTTGTTAGTTATGGATAACCCATCTCTCTTTCCTTTCCTTCTTTTTTCTTTTCTTTTTCCTACCCTCTCTCCCTCTTGCGCTCCCTTTCTCTGTCTCCCTTTTTCCTTCCTTCCTTCCCCCCTTTCCTTCCTCCCTTCCTTCTATTCCTTCCTTCCTTCCTTCCTTCCTTCCTTCCTTCCTTCCTTCCTTCCCTCTTTCCTTCTTTCTAATGATGAAAGTCTCCTATTGTCTGATTGTAAACCAAAAAAGACTTCTAATGAAAACATTTGCTCCTAAAACCCTTTTGGATTTTGAAGAACCAAAGTCAAAACTATTTTCCTTGCCCTCTTTATTTTGGCATAGAACACAAAGAGTTAAAACCATTAGAAGAGTAAACAAAGAAAGGCCATGCTCAATTCTCTGTATTTCCTTTGGCATCCTATTGAAGTGTGATCCTGGTGCCTGTTCGCTGTGTATTTTTCGTTTTTCTGTGTGGTCTTTACCCATAGTAAGTTTCAATTAACGTTTAAGACCCAGTGATGTTTTAGAAATGCAGGGATGAACCACACTTTACAAGATGCCATCTAAAACAGGGGCCACTGAGGCAGATTTCCTCTATCGATTGATTTATTCCTTTTCAAAGACCAATATAGGTGAATTTATAATTGGGCATTTGAAATTGATGGCATTTTATTCTCTCACAGTAAAACTTCAGGTACTGCTGTTGCATAAGAGGATGCAAGTTTAAGAATTCCTATTTTTTTCCTCATTTTTGTTCATTATAAAAAATTATTTTGGAAAAAAACCTCAATCTGAAAATTAATGGAGTGTTAAAAATACTTTGATATTTTCTTTCTGCTTATGAGGAGAGGACATTAAGGAAAGGGGGCTAGTATACCAGGAAACTAAATCTGCTCCCATAGGTCAAGTTTTGACAACTTCTTTATCAATTTCACCAGGTTTTGAAAGTTGAGATGAAGTTAGTGCTGTTTATTCTTTTAGCTTTCTTCCTGCACCGTCTTCAATATTCCTGCCACCTTCAGGGATTTACTTGCCATTGGCAGAATTAAGGTCAATATTGTTTTCTGCTTGGTACTGTATTCTTTATTTCTTAGGATAAAACCTGAACTTGTTTTGCCATCAATTCATTTATTTAAATAATATATTTTATAGGTTTTCTCTCCCCCGTCCGGCCCATGTCAGTAACAGGCCTCAAGTCCTTACTCCTGATAAACACATTGATTTATTTAAACCGCTGTTGTCTTTGTCGCTCTCACAGCAGACTACCTTCCTCACAGTGAGCAGACGCATGATTTACTATGGAGGATGAAAATAAGCCTTCTTCTTGGTGTTCCATTGTCTGGGCCCTAAACCAGCTGTCTATTAAAATGGTTTCACTTAAAATAGTCAATGCTGTTTATATGCTTCTGTGATCTCCCAGCTGATCCAGGCTCAGCGAGCTTTATTCACACCCCACAGAGGCACATATTTAAATTAGTAAGAAAAGCAGAAGCTTCTAAGTTGGTATTAGAAGATCCCTTTCCTTTTAGGCTTGAAGTCTGGGTTTGCTGAGCTGTGAACCCATCTCGACTTGTGTATGACATGTAGACGGTAGAGACTTGCTGTGCGGGATCAGTTGTGTGTGTGCGCTGGAGGGAGAGCTTGGTGACGTTTTTAAAAAATCTGCCTTATTGTGGACACTCTGCTTCAGAGAGCTATTCAGCAAAATACATTTATCATATTTTCCCATTTTGGATCTCATTGGAATGTTGAGTTCTTGGCCCATATCTTTTATATGATACCGTGTGTGTGTGTGTGCGTGTGTGTGTGTGTGTTAAGAAGGCTTTTCGGTAACAAATACTGCATAGGTGAGGCTGGAGGTAGACCTGCCTGTGACTGAGGTCCCCTCTGTAACTGATTCTCTGACACCGAGGTTCTAGCTTTCCAACCTTACAGGCTCAAAAAGAGGGACAGCAGAAACTTTAGGCTTCCACCCCTGTCCGGAATTCCTAACTATTTCTGAGCAAATCCAAACTCATGCTTTTATTTTTCTATGCTTGATTTAGAGAAGGATTCTCCATTTTGACTGCTGTCAGAAGTGAAGTGGCAATTTGGCATTTGGTAAAGAGATGTATTACAGAGGCCCTGGGCCTTCCAGGAAAGATGTGCAGCCACTAAAGATAAAAACATGGGATCCCTGGGCATTCATGGATCATCTACTGTTTAGGGAAGTTGTGAGCATATCTGCATTGCGTCGCGTCTTCCACTGAATATCATCATGGATCCACTGATTTGGGTGGAACCAGCAACCTCAACAAAAATAATATCATCTAGAAACGATCAAAGTGGGAAGGTCTGATATAACTGATACACATTCCTCTTAAAAGAAAAACCAAACTCTTTTTTTTTTTTTTACAGAAAGGAAAACCCTACCAATAGCTGTGAATATATTTACCAAGTTGCTTGTAGTCATTTAGCATGACAAAAAACTGAAGCTGAAACAGAGGTTATCGGGGATGTTAAGAGAACATCCAAAACATGTAGTGATAATAGGATGTCACAAAAATGCATGAGTAGAATTTTTTAGCACCATATTTGAGACCTAATCAGTTACTTACGGTGTTTCTTTGATTTCAGCAGTGATTGCAATAAGTAAAGCAGGCAGATAGAATTTTTGGTTTTCAAAATGTTTTCAGTTTACTCAGTGCATTTTCTTGAATAAAGTAACTTCTTGGGTATTTGAAAACGTCTTTTAAGAATACGGGAAAGAATCTGTGTAGGTGCAAACTAGTGGATGAACAGTTTAGGGATAGTGTATTACCATAATGTAGATGATGGCTCCATAAGATGGTTATGAATAACAGAAAGTGAAGTCGTAAGTTCGCAGCGGGGACTCTGGCTGATGACCTCTGGGGGATGGCAGGCACCACCTTACCCAAATGGCCAGAGTTTACCGCCAGTAATGGACCTAGCTGACAGTGTATCAAATACACCGAGAAGAACTCAGAATCACATCTGTGGTATCCTGGCCCTGAATTGGGTAACTTTAGTCTAAGTTCGAGGAAACATCAGACAAACCCAAACTGAAGATATTCTACAAAAGAACTGGCTTGTATTCTTTAACAATGTCACTATCATGAACTACAGACTCAGGAATGTTCTGTGTTAAAGGAGACATGGCGACTGAATGCAATGATTGGTATTGGCTGTTTAAAATTTTTATTTATTTATTTATTTATTTATTTTTTTGCTGTGAAGGACATTATCGGGTAATTGGTGAATTTCAATAAAGTCTGTAGATTAGAGTATTACATTGCATCAGTGCTAATTTTCTAATTCAGATAATTGTACTGTGCTTATGGAAGAGAATTCTTTGTTTTAAGGAAATATATGCTGAAGTATTTAGGGTATGCCTGCAGTTTACTTGCAAATGGTTCAGGAAAAAGATAGAAAAGAATAAGCAGATTTAGTAAATTGTAAACATTTGAGGAATCTGGTTCAAGAGTATCTTGTAATTCTTTATATATTCTTGCAACTTTTTCTGTAAGTCTAAAATTATGTCAAAATAAAACATTAAAAACTACAGGGCTCTGGTAGGCTAACCATAAAAAATGCTTTTGAGGGGCCAATGGTAGAGAAAGGTTTTCTCCTCATACAAGTACTTTACGTCATGCTTTTATTTGTTGCCATTTTTGTTTCGTCATGGAATTCATTATCATACCCAGCGCCTGCTCCAGGGTCTGCGTGCACCGTGTCTTAAGCTGCCTCGATCCTTTACAGGTTCTAAAAACCCCAGGTTTATAAACGAAGCACATTAGAGCCAAGTACACGTTAGTTAGTGCGGCGTCTCTGTGTACTAAATAAGGATAGTCTCTGGTGAATTTAAATAGTTTTGTCGCCAAGAAATTGAGAGATCTGAACGTGTGAAAGGCATTTTATTAATAATTCGGAGCTGTGTGTGTATTATGCAGTGCTACAGTGTTCAGTTAGTTAAAAGGTGTCCTGAGGTAGAGTATTGCTCTAGCAATAGCTGTGATTTTCTTTGGCCCAGGTATTACCATGTTGATCCTCCAGGAAGCTGCCATCCCAGGGAAACTTCAGGGTGATTTTAAGCAAAATGTTTGTATGCGCATTACTGAAAACAGACAAAGACATATTGGCTGATGAGGTGCTTTGGAGTCCAAATTTTGGGAGTCAGACGTAATTCTTCTCAGTTTGGGGAGATAGCTCTATGGCCTAAGCCCACACACAGCAGCTGCCGGCACGTAGTACTGTCTGGGTGGGTGTATGCCCTGGAGAGCACATGTTTTCAGCCTGTAGGCGGGAAGAAGGATTTTCCCTGATTGATGAATCATCTCAAAGAAGACACAGTTAGTGAACGGACTCATTAACCATACCCCCACTTGTTTTCTGCTACTCATCTCTAGAACACTCAGTGTTGGGGCTGGAAGTAGTAAAATGAAGAGACAAACGCGTATTTAAAAGTCAGATCCACGTGCTTTTCTATATTTTAAATCCCTAGCATCTGAATCTGCTAAAGCTTCTGGGTTTTTCCTCCTCATTGATTAGAGTCCTCGTATTCTGAATTGAAAGGAGAATTGTGGTTGTCTTGACAACAGAAGTTCATCTCACACCCTGATCCAAAGATGTGCATCATAATAATGTGGTTGACGGGACAGAGAGGAACATATGCCTTCGACTTGATTTGGGTTGATCCTTAACAACATGCCTTGAAGCAGTCGCTCAGTGCGGCCTTGGGCTCCCGAGAGCTAATTGGCCCTCAGTAATGTTGAAGTGGTCAAGTACTCAATTGAAAAAGTTTGTTCTCTGGTATTTGGTTCCATTTTGAGCTCAAATCATGCCTTTGTTTACAGGCCATAGTGTATGAAGGCCAAGACAAGAACCCAGAAATGTGCCGAGTCTTGCTCACACACGAGATCATGTGCAGGTAAGAAATACCTTGTCCCCCCCCTTTAATTAGCAAAGAGAAGGTGAATTTGTATCTCAGATCTTGGTGAGCTCAGGTCCATTTTTGGGTACACATTTATCTTGCTTCTGTTAGATAATCTAGAAAGGACTGTGAAACATGAGTATTCGGTAGTAAGGCATCACAGGCATCTCAGAGGTTCTGGATTATTTATTAGATTTCATCCTGAAAGACATGCATTTCCATTTTGATATCACACTTTTAATGGGCACGAAGCAGTGCCCTTCCCTTCTTCCTTTCAATCAAATAAAATACAATATATCCTTTCAATGTACATATATGTGCTCAACTACATTGCTAGTAAAATAAGTAAGAGTTCTATTGATGTCAGCAGAAGCCTCTGGATAAGATTTGAAAGTTACAGTTCCTCTTTTTAATTCTCCCACTTAAAAATGTGACCATCGGTACAAAGGCATCATTCCTCCTTAAATTGAGTGTGGGTTTTCCCCCCCTTGCCTCTCATCTCTCAATCTTAGCTACCCTGTATAATAACCGTGACCATGTAGCTAATATTTCTCAGTAGCAGTGAGCTTTTGGAAGGATGGCAAATGTTTACGCCTGAAAGTTATAAAAATTCATGTCACCCACAAGCGAGTGTATTTATTTTGCCTGTAATCAGACATAAGCCACATTGGAAAACAAGCAAGCAGACCAAATGCCCTTCCATGGCCCCAGCCTGTCCTCCACATGGGAGAGAGTAGACCAGAGGACAGCCTTTAAACTTGCAGGATAGGATTCGTATTCTTCATCGAATAACACCTGATCTATTCTGAGTAATTGGATAAAGCACGAAGATGCCACTATGCATCAGGGAAAGGCTACTAATTGCTTTGTTCGCCATGCAGGCTCTCCCTGGCACAAAGCACGCTTGGCTCCTAACTACTACTGACCAGTCCTTCTAGGTTCAGCTGCTGCCTCAGCACGGGTGGGCTTTATCTGCTGCTCCTGGACTTGTGGGGAAAACAATCTCAAAGCTCCACAGGTGGGAATAAAAGAAAAAGGGCTTGGTGTGTTTTCTTCCTGAAATCCCAAATATTAACTTCTCTATCTGTAATGATGTATGTATACGAAAGCTTCTTTTTTTTCTTTTTTAAAAAGCATACTTTTAATAGATTATTCTAAATTCCTCAGGAGTTTCCCAAGTTTTCGCTTCAGTGATTTGTAGAACTTGGTAATTATTTGTAGAACTTGGTAGAAGGATAATTTCTCCTTACCTTTAAAACAGTAGCAAAACCCGAAAATACGGTCATCAGTTTCTTAGAAGATACTACTAGGCAAAAATTAGTGTTGTCTTGTATACAACGATGGTACCGTGAAAGCTGAGTTGCACTTTTCAGAATTAAATGAGTAAAATCATTTCAAAAAGCGTTAGAAAAAATGACCTCCTTTGCATTACTGTTTTTCTGATCGTATCTCTATTTTAGCTTCCCGCAATTAGCATGTCATTAGAATGAATTTTCCATGTTCTATTACGTGTGATTCTAGCAAATAGGGGACCGACAGGAAGATGAATCTTGAACAATAGGCCAACTAATGTCTGTGTATCATAGATTTGCATCTCATATCTGTACATGTTTGGACTATGCTAGAAATAATTCTATTCTTGAAATACTTTAAGATATATTATCCCTTTCACGCACAAGCCTACCCTCTAATAATGCAGTTTATATTTTTCTTGTTCTTAAAATTCATTGGTCCAAAGTACTTTATTATGCCGGTTGGTGTGCTTTACTGCTGATGTTCTTTCTATTTTTCAGAAACATAAAAATAGCAAAAATAAAATTCTCAAGCCACTGAAGGCAAATGATGATGTTTGTACTGTGTGGCTAAGAGGGAAAAGCCATATTCGAAATGTCATCCTGCTAACGTTACAGATGACGGTTTTCCTGGCTGCCTATAGATGTGTAAGGGGTACTGTTTGTTTACCAGGCCGCCATGACCCTATTACACAAACCTGTCATCTATTGTGTGGCTAACAGTCTTTTAAATTGCAAATCTGATGCTCTTTAGGGGGCTTTAGGAAAAAAATTCTCACTTTCCACACCATCCTATTTCTCTTGATTTCTTGCCTGTTGTAAGTGGAAGTTGGGATGTGCTGAATTTGCACCAGGGGTGCAAATGCAGGCTCAATTATAAGCATAAAATTAGAGTCTGTTCACCATTAATCAGCCTGGCTAATTGCTATGCACCACCATTAGCCATATGGTGTGAAAGACAGCTTGCTCTCCCCAAGATGAAATTTCTTCATTGCAGACATGAAATAGTGAGGGCCCTGGATTTTAAAATAGCTTGTTTTGGATATTTAATTTCTAAACAACTTTCTGCAGCGCTTTCTATCAAGGCTAACGGCACAATAAAACTTTGCATTTATGTCACAAAAGCTGTGTATTTATAGTACATTGGAACTGTGGTAAAGGAGACACAGAGAATTTAGATCGACAAGAAAGGGCTTGGATGATTCTGTTTTGTTGCAGGCAAAAAAGAGAAAGAAAAAAAAAACCCCGAAAAACACCAGGCAGTTGTGTCTCAGGTGGTTGCAAATTAAAAAAAAAATTATTTTATTCTGTTGAGAGGGTAACCCCATTGCATGAGCTGGCTAAAAGACTTACTGCCATTGGATTATAATTACTGCCTCTCTTCGAGTCAAAAGCTCTTTGACTTGATGGCGTTGAACTCTTTTTGTGGAATTCTGGGAAGGTTTCTGCATTTTTGGTGAATTGGAATCTGTCATACCGATGATCATTATATTTTGCTAATACTTAATGGTTAAGCTCTTCAAGAAATATCCACCCCACCACCCCCCCCCCGCCCAAGGATTTTTTTAAAGTGGGAGTCTAGAAGGGATTTGATTGTACCGCATCTCAACACTCTGTGTTTAAATGTAAATGGAAAATAGGAACTGTGCTTCGGAGCCCTTGTCCCCAGCCACCCCAGGCAGGCCAAAGCTGATTTTCTCCCTTACCAGTGCACAGGATGATTATAGGAGATGGGTACTCTGTTTAGCAAAGCATTCTTCTTCTATTATCAGTGCCCAACCTCTTGTGCGACCATGAGTTCCCAGGGCAAGCTCAGGGCAACCCCTTGAAATAGTCTGTTCTTTCTTCCTCTTTTGCTGGCTTATTCTGATTTTGTCCTTCAGATTTCTACTTAAGCATGGTTTCATCAGGAAAGCATCCCCAGCCCTTGGCCTGAGTTATGTCTCCTTGTTAAGCACTCCTATTATATCCCATGCTTTTCCTTCATAGCACTTAGCACGTTGTAACTGTGTGTCCAGGGCCCGTCCTCCTTTGCTGAAC
The DNA here is from genome assembly GCF_017311325.1 of Ursus maritimus. Taxonomy (NCBI): domain Eukaryota; kingdom Metazoa; phylum Chordata; class Mammalia; order Carnivora; family Ursidae; genus Ursus; species Ursus maritimus. The sequence goes on from NW_024423897.1 coordinate 15,368,738, forward strand.
TAAGAGCTCATTGAAGGCAGAGAAGCCACTCAGCTTTCATCTCTGCTTTAGTTGTCCCATGTGTGAAGTATGTGTGTGTGGGGGGCAACGTTACTTCTCTCGTAGGGGGGTTGTTAAGATTAAATGCTATAATCTCATAACACTTATCACGGTGCCTGACACATAGTAAGTACTGGGGGTCTATTGTTATTCCTGATAGGAATAGCAGTAGTATTAGTGGTAACACCAACAGAAACAGAAGTGGTAGTACCAGTAGCAGCAGTATCTGCGGTGTCTAGCTGAGCACCTGGTACATAGTTGCTCAGAGTGAAGGATGATAAGAGGACGTTGAAGGGAAGGGAAGTGCCTTCTACAGCATTACCATACTTCGTTCATTCGAGGTATTGTGGGTAAGGATATTTTCATTCATTCTGGTGGCACCTGCTATGTGCGAAGCCCTGTGGAATGCAGAGCCCAAGGACTGGTCCTGTAGTAGGAGAGGTTTTAGGTTAGCCTGGGAGAGGAGACCTGTCAGGAGATGACCAGACTGCACTGTAGACAGGGTTGTCTGTGATGAGGGGTGAAGTGAAGGACTGTGGCTGTTCCGAGAAGGGAGGGCGTACCTGAAGGTGGCTGGTGGCCGCAGGAAGGAGGAGGAGGGTGAGACAGGCCAGGAATTTTAGAGGGTATATGAAGAAATGTTTGGGCCCATTTGTTGGTGGTCTGGCAGGATTTCTTTGGGGAGAGAGGATTGCAGGTGAGTGGGCTGTGGCCTGGAGCTGGGGAGAGAGTCAGGGTAAAAGATAACCAGCATCAGAGAGGTCTTTTCCCAACAGTGGAGTTGAAGCTATGGGCTTACATGGGATTGAAAAGGCTGGGAGACTAGAAAGAGTAGAGACCATGGGTGCATTCTAGGGAAGTGGTCCTATTTAGCAAGGAGGGAGAGTGTGTTCAAGAATTAGGAGAAAGAACATTGAGCATTCAGGGCATAGAAATAAAAGGAGGGTGTTTCCAAGATGGGAGCCATCCGTATGATAAGTCCTGGGAAGATCCAGATGGACTTGAAAAGAGAAAAACACCAGAAAGTCACTGGTGAACTTTGAGAGAGGACATTCAAGCAGGTGCTGAGGCCTGGAAGCCAGGTTTTATGGGAACGGGCGGAAAGGAACGATGGCGACTCCAGCAAGGAGAAAGGTGGGCAGTAAAGAGACTGACTCAAGAGAAAGGAGATTTTTTTTTTTAAGAGAGTGGGACAACTTGACAGGTGTTTGCAAACTAAGGGAATCAGATTATTCAGATAATTCATGTATCTCGTTCTGTAGCCACTTGGGCTAAACAGGAAAGATAATCTTGTTTTCTGCTGTAAAACTTAGAGATTGAGGTGATGCTTTTCTTCTGTTGGGAGAGCCTGTACTTCTAGGAAGAGATTCCACGTCCCTAAGATGAAGATCTGCAGGTCCCATGACTGGGAAGCAGGTGAACGTTGTTTGCCCTGATTGAGGAAGCTGTGTGTCAGCTCACGGGAGATGTGCCACCTGCGTTAGGCTGCTAAGGAGGAAACTCATACGTTTGCTTTTCCGGGGGTGTGCAAAATTATCTGGGAGATGCACGATCCTGCTGGGGAAAGGGATGCTGTCTTGAGTCCGCAGTGTTTGTAGGATACCGGGTGCTGGGGACCCACTCCTGTGACTCATTCCACTTTGCCCTCCTGCCGCTTGAGTTGCAGGTTGAGAAGGGATGTGAAATAGGGGGCTTCCTGCTCTGTGACAAAGCCAATCAGGAAACCCCAAGCCCCCTGCTAGATACCTACTCTGGGGGTCAAATGCCAGGTCTGTGCCTGGTACAATAAGAGCCTAAGAAACAGTTTTCAATGGATGGAGGTCCGTCGGTCACACAGCGATGAGGACATAACTGTCACTGCCATTTCTTTCATTAACACGGTAACTTTTCCCTTAAAGTGCTCTCACGTCTGTTGTCCCATGTACCGTGCTGGTTCAGCCTGAGTGCTCTTCTGCCTTAAACCCAAGTGAATCTGTTCTCCCTTCGTCCTGTCCTTTTTGGTTGATGCCTGTCTTGTGCGTGGTGGAGGTGGTGCCTACCTTTCTTGGTCCTTTGGAGTTCAGTAGAAGGAACTAGGAGGCAGCTAGGTTTAGAGAAGAGATAAAAGAGAAGGGCGAGGAAGACTGTGGTGGGGAAGAAGGACTGGTTCTTGCTCAGCTTGGTCTGGGCTCAGAACTAGGAAGCTGCAGGGAGCTAGATGTCAGCTCAGTCTAAAGGAGAACATTTGTTCCCTAACTTACTATTGATTTTCAGTTTTTTAATAGGAAAGTACTATTGCAATACAAAGCAGGAGACTGCAGAAGTATGGAAATAAAATATATACCTTCCATTCCTTCCCACTTCCTATTCCACTCCCTACAGGTTACTTCTTTGAAGTTTCTGTTCATTTATTCAAAACATATTTCCTGAGGGTCTGCTGTGCCCGGGGCTCTGTTCTAGTTGTTGGGGATATAGGGGTGAACAAAATAGTCTAAGACCCTATTCTCATGGAGAGGCAGACAGAATAGAAGAAACTAAATATAAAATACAATGTGTTGAGCGCTAGGGAGAAAAGTGAGACAGGATGAGGGAGTGCTCTGGGGCAGTCAGTCAGGGAAGGGCTTTCTAAGGTGGTGATTTTGCATAGAGATTTGAGTGAAGTGAGGGGTGAACCGGCTTGTGCCCAATTCTCTCCTCCTCCTCTCTCCCCCTCTCTCTTTCACTCTTTCATTTATTTTCCCCCAGAAATAGGACCATACCACACATTCTATTCAGCAGCTGGGCTTTCTTGATTCATAATTTGATTTAGACCTTTTTCCATGAGGATGTGTAAAAACCCACCCTCATCCTTTTTAACGCTGCACATAATTCCGTATATACATGTATACACACACGTACGTGTATATGTATGCCCACGTGTATGTGCATATCTATATATTTTTCAAGTAGGGCTCATCCTATAGACACTACTTTGTCATCAGTCCAGGGGCAGAGCAGAGCCCAAGACTTCCAGTTGGGGAATGACGACTGTGTGATGCTGTGATATGAACCCTCCCAGAGACAGGAAACCTGGGGGGAGGCCATTTCTTTAAACTTTGCATAAAAGTTTTTTTTTTTTTTTAATAACTGTTAAGTGGACCATCAGCCCCTTCATTTTGTTTTCTCTTCGTTCCTTCATTACCTCCTTTTATTCCCGTTCTGTCTTTCCTTCCACACTTCTGTTCTTCACATCTGCCTTTTCCCCTGGGTCCCTTGGGGCCCAGCAGAGAGAAGTGGTTCTCATTTATGCTGCGCTTCAATTCATCCGGCTGTGCTCAAGGGCATTTTTACTTTAAGGGGATGAAGAAAGACAGTGCTTCAGCCAAAGGACAAATCTCAGGCCTAGTGTGGCACTTGCTTGGGGGAGGTGGTTTGGGGTATGGGGTGGGATGGGAGTGAACTTTCCTCCCATCAGCAGTGCCCATCGGAGGGTCAGCTTGGCGTCCTCTATCTGTCACCTTCCTATTTCCTTGGATCCTTTTTCGCCCGGTACATTACGCCCTTCTTGAAGTCATTTGATCAATCAATCAATCAATCAATCTTTGAGCTTCTCCATTCTATTTCAGGCCTTACAGTACTCATTAGGTAAATAAAATCGACAGTTGCTTCCTTTAGGAAGCATACGGATTAGTGGGGGAGGAGGGTGAGAAGAAAGAGTAACAAAACAAACATTTATGTAAGAATATAATTTGCATTGTGTTACATGTTCTGAAAGGAAAAACCGGGATGAGCCTAAAGGGGGTCAGAGCCAGCCTCTCTGGAGAGGGAGTGTCAAGGCTGAGGCCTGAACAGGGAGTAGAGGCTGGCTAAGTGAGGAGGGGCTGGAGCAGGAACAGACCAGGCGGGGAGGCCTGCCCAGGCCTGGGCCTGAGGTCAGACTGAGTGAGGCGTATCAGAGAGACTGAAATTGGCCAGTGAGGTTGGAGCTTGGCAGGTCAGAGGAGAGTGACAGGAGGCTGGGAGGTGGTCTGGCATCATGGCATGCCGTGGATCTATTCTGAGTGCTCTGGGAAGCTAGTAAAAGGTCTTGGGCAGTGAAGTGACACAGTCCCATTGACATTTTGAAAAGATCACTCTGGCTGTTTTGGGAAGTAAAGAGTGGAGGCAGCAAGGCTAGATGGGAGGCCACTGCAGAAGTCCAATGAAGAATGGAAGCGACGTGGATGAGGGTGATGGCAGTGAGGAGAGAGAGAACCAGGCATGAGGTGCAGATCCTACTTGGAGGTTGCCATCATGCCAGGTGGAAGAGCCCCTGGGGGCAGAGTCTGGCCAGGAGCCGGCGAGGGTTCCACCAGCGGGAACTTGCATTGCCCACTCACTGTTTGGGGAAAAAAAAGGGTGGGGGGAATGGAAAATGATGAGGAGAAATAAGCCTTCCCACCTGCCGGTTTTCTCCCGGGGTAAAGAGGACGTGGGATCTGTTGAGAGGCCGCCGTTGGAGACCTGCCGCTTCTGCGGAGCACGGGGCAGCTTTGCTCAGGTCTGGAGGAAGAGGAGGTCAGAGAAGGCAGAGCAGGGAGTGATAATGATGCTGTCCTCCATGGAGCACTTAGTAGGACCAGTCGCAGAGCCCAGCTCTATACCCTGATTGCACTGAATCTGCACCCTGGCACTTGGAGGTGGGCCCCACGGCTGTCCCATTGTACAAATGAGGAAAACAAAGTTCTGTGGGGTCGAGTACCTTGCTAAAGGTGGCACGGTAGCTCTCTCTGACTTTGGAGCCAGTGTTCTTAACCGCCATGCTCTTCTGGCAAGCCCTTGAAATGTAGGTGTAGGGGATCAGAGTTAAGGGATGATGGAGTTTTTAAGCTGTTATTATTATTATTATTATTATTATTATTATTATTTGCAAGCATTCCAAGGACTGTACTTCTCATTCCATTGTTTGCTCATCTGTCTCTCGGGTATTGAGATACTATGAGATACTATGGGTATTTCTAGCCCCATAGTCTTGGTATAATAGAATGTAGGCCTAAAAGAAAATAGTTCCCTTTGAATCAGAAAGGGAAAGGCCAAAAGGTGGATGGAGTGACCTTCAGCTGGGGCTTTGACAAAGGAGATATAGTTCTTACGATTGCTTTCCGAAGATAGGAGAGACAAAGAGAATTAACACCAAATTTGGAAGCTAGTTCTCTTCTCAGAGATATAGTTGTAGTCAGGAAAGAGACTTCCCAACTTTGGTGAAAGAGTCTCTGTCCAGGAGTATATTTCTGGGTCCTGAAAATGAAGTTCAATGTTTGGTTCGCTCCAGCAGCTTTCTGAATTTAGGCCCTATGATTCACTAAGTAAAATGTGTGTGTGTGTGTGTGTGTGTGTGTATGTGTGTGTGTGTACACATGCCTGTGTACGAAAGAGAGAGAAAAGTGCATCTTTTATTTGTGGTAATGTATAACCCTTGGATAACTTCCTTGTCTCCTTGACTGATCAAACAAGTGCTTTTCTAGCGTGCCCCTGGGTGTAGACTGACCAGTGTAGACATATTTTATTTGCAAACAAGTCTCAGATGGATAGTTTGCCATTGACCGTGGGTAATTTGCAAAAACCTTAATTTTTCACCCCCTAGAAGCATCCCAGTTTTACAGAAACAGAGTCTTTTCGTTGCAGCCGGGGTGGGATTTTGATAGTGGGTGCTTTTCTTGCCCACGGCTGCTTTTTCTCTAACCTACTTAAGGGCATCCATTGTCAGGGCTGTGCTAGCCTTCAGATCAACTGTCCATAATGCGTCCAGAAAACTTAAATGGTGGCCAGCCCGGGACACGGAAGCCAGACCACATGTGGATCTCCACTTTCTTTTATCGTGCCTTTTCTTCGTCTTCATTATTATGTTGTACTCTTAGTCTCATCAAGATGGTGCAAAAGCAAACAGTTGCAGCTTTAGGATTTCGGGCAGGCTGGGGTTGAAGGAAACATCTCCCTTGAAAGAGAAAGGAGAAGAAAAAGGAATCCATTTAATACAGAATGACTGGAGGGGGAGAAATCACTCATACCTCATTATTGACGCGTTCCACACAATTAGCGTGATCTTGAGGGAAGAACGTTTGAGCCACCCACAACCCCGAATATTCTCATTGGGTAGATGTAATAATAATGCATTTCACAGTGAACTCTTCAATACTGCGGGCAGTGATGGGGAGACCCCATCCTAGGGCTGTCAGTCGTGGCTCCAGGAGAGTCCCTCTTCCTCCCTCCTTCTTTGTGCAGGGAGAGGTTAAGCCTGGCCATTAACCCATAGGCGACCCACATAGAATTTTCTGTCCCAGGGATCCGTTGATTGCCAGGTATGGCTTTGCGGTAATTCTAGCATGTGCAACCCAGCAATTTGAACCTTCTGTCTGCCTTAATGATGGTTTTACATTGTAATGGTTGTACTAAATCCTTTCGTTTTTGCTCCATAGCCGCTGTTGTGACAAGAAGAGCTGTGGCAACCGAAATGAGACTCCCTCAGATCCAGTGATAATTGACAGGTAGGGACCACTCTACTTTCACTGCATTCTTATTCCTCATTATAATGAAACACCTGCCTTGTGTCGCTCACCGGCGAGGGTGAGGAACGCACGTGGCCAAAATTTGCCTGTTGGTCATGACTAGTCTGCGCCGAGCTTTTGCGATTGCTGGGAAAACCATATGGAATGTTCTTTGGAGGCCCGTTTTCTTGGATTGCTTCGGTTTGGTGTCTGATTCATGCTCTTAAAGGAATATTTTTTTCTTTCCTGACTTTCTGTGGCTCAATCCTCATGCTGTGCCAGGAAGCTTCAGAAATAAAATAATAATAGTTTGTGATTTATGAAATGTGGTTGGGTGCTTATAAATATTTAACTTTTATTTGAAAAATGTTTGAATCATTATCACTTTTAGCTACAGTAGTTCTGGTGGACGTAATCCATCTACATTTTAAGGTTTTATTTATGCATAAAAGCAGTTTTAAAGAGATCTGTGAACCAAGACTTTCTACAGTTATCTCCCGGCATTTGATGGTAGCTCATACTGTATTGTAAGTTGATTAATTTATCCTGCTTGTCTTAATTATTGTGTTTTTAAACAGATCCATATTACTAATCTGACATGACCAAGTAAATCACTGTAGAACAATAAATCTGTTTTAGTTGTTTGGTGCAATTTGGAGTCAGTGTGTGTACATACTATGCGAAGTTGCATTCCAAATATTCATTTTACATTTTAATTATTGAAATTCCTTGTATGGAAACATGTATGATAAACCATTTGTTACATAGCATTACTCATTGAGAGTTAAATGGCCTGGAAGGTTTATAGATACTGTCAGTTGTCAGCTAGGGAAAGAGCTAGCACCCTCCACTAGCTGGTCTTGCAAATTAGACTGACTGATCTCTCATTGAGGAAATTAACAGCTGAACAAAGTTCCTCTTTGGGTTTGGTAATAATGATTTTTACCAAAACAACCCCAAAACAAACCAAAACAAAAAACCGAACCCTATCTGTCTTTCCAATTCTTTACCTTTTGGGGCTTACTTTAGTGTTTTTCAGTTCACTGAAAAACTGCTTCATTGTACTTTGTGTCAAAACATTGACTTGTTGAATCTGACCATGTGATTCTCCAGGCTTAAACCCAATTTTGACTGCCAGCTAGCTTTATAAAGCTTACATTGCAATCAGATATTTTAACTAAATCTCTCTCTCGTATTCAACCACAACATACACCTTTGCTTGATAACTGAGTGTGAACATACTCGATTCAAAGTTAATACACGTGGGTGTTTCGTGTGCAGTGAGGTTGTACGCTGCCTGTAGAGTTGGAATGCGTGTTTATCTGCGAGAGCAGACCTGCCATTCGTGTAATTCCTTTTTTCTGCGATGGAAGATAAATCTTCAAATGAGAAAGGTCAAAACTAAATATAACCGTTATGCTGTTTGTTTTACTTAAATCCATCACTTCGAAATACCGTGTGTTATTTTAAGCAAGTTTTTCTTAACGCTTCTGTTAAAAAGAAAGTGTTCCGATCAAAGGACCAGCCCAAATAGTCCCTCAAACTCTGAAAGTACAGGCGTTCTCTTCTGCCGCACAGTTCCTTTGGTGTGGATGATGTGGGTACCTTGCCACCCGCAACGAAAACACTTCTTTTGCTTGTGAATGGGTTAAGCTTTTAAGTTCTTCATTTGGTTTTAAGCCGTGACTCTGATATAGAAGGTTGATAGGACTGTGGTTTGAATAACATTTGATTTTGACCTGTTCTTGTGGGTTGCAATGGCATAAGAAACTTGACTCAGCAGCGCTGTAATTAGCCCGGCCCGTGTTTTTGAAACAGGATTGTGTTACCTGGATTGCATTAGTGTGGCTTCTTTTGTTGCCGCCTAGCATCTGTCCCAGTAGGGTACTTAAAACCTTTTCTTGGCTGGGGTAGTTCAAACAATTTAGGCAAAATAAGTATGCACTTTATACTGTTGGTGGCTTGAGAGATATTACTCATGACATTTCTCCTTTTCATTTTTTCCCTTTTTGGTTTGACAAAGTAGAAAACAGTGTGTAGCCAATGTTGGTCTCTTAAGAGAGGAGTATTTTAAAACCGGCTGAAGCCCAGTGGATCTGCAGAAGCCTCAACATATGTTTATTTGCTGGCGATTGCCACTGTCTCCCATGAACTGTCTTTTCAAGCAGTGATGCCAGCTGATATGCAAAACCCCATTTAGCTATTTTTATTTGCATCTGAGTTTTCAGAATTTATTTGTCCTTGGGTCTGCCAAAGGTTTTAAAAGCTCCAGCCCTGTCTCTGCTGATATGTGAAACTTTCATTTTTAACAATGAGAGAAGAAAATAACAACAAGAAAAGAACCCACACAAGGAAGGGCAAAATAGAAAAGATTTTTCAATTCCATAAAATTGCTGCAAAGGAAAAAAAAATGATGGCAACCGTGTTTGAATTTCATAGTTTCCAATTTGATTCTATATTACCGATTGCATAATATCTGCGTTACGTGCTTAGGGTTTGATTTGCTTTCAGATTTATGGATGTGAATCTCTGCATATTTTGCAAAAATAGGTTATGGGGCCTGCATTCAGTAGCAATAGTAACTGTTTTTACAAGATGCATACAATATGCAATTACAGAGCAGAAGGTACAGGCAATCACTGTGTTAGGATTTAGCATAGTTTCAACACGAAGTCACCTTTTGGGCACCAATAATTTTTAGCTCCCTTTGCTTGTCCTTCGGATTTTGGAAGAACACTGCTATTTTTATCAGTCAAAAGACTTTTAGCAGTGGTTATTCAGGAAAACTATTTATAGGATAGATAGAAGAGGTTTTTTGGTCATACGGCAATGGTGTAGGCTAAGCTATTTCTGTGTTAAATTTTGGCTGTATTATTTGCTGCCAGTGATTTGGGGACATCGGCTTGGCATATTCTATCAAAAAAGTGGAATTAACAAAATCAGCAGTTGCATGTCGTGATTTAGAAAATGGGTTTCCATTTCCTTCTCTTATAATAGCATGCAACAAAGTAAGAAAAATATGACCCAAATTATTTTTACATTTGTGACAATTTGTCAAGTCACTTCAAAACAGTTTAGAGGAAGATTTCTGTAAATATAGGTGTGCATGTGGAGCTGACTGCCAGGTCATAGTTCAGCTTGATGCCAAATGGCTTGAATGAGAATTATAAAGACCAGGATGTGCCCAACGATCCAGATATTGGACCGCATAGACATGGAAAAAGTCATATGTGTTATGTTTAATAACCGATGACCAGGAACTAATAACAACAAATTTCATTATCATTGAGGTAAACGGCTCTGCGTGGTAATTATTGTTAAAGTAAAAAGTAAAAACTGACTCGCGGTTATTAAATTAAGGTGGAGATTGATTTAACATATTCACACAGTAACTCATATTTGAATTTAAAAGGTTTGCAATAAAATTCGTGTTTAGAAATTGAATAAATTTTAGTTTTATTACCACATTGGATATCCTTGTGTCCTAACCTTTTTCCTTGGAGTTATCTTAGTTCAATAAATAAAACCTCATTAGACTATTCCCATTTCAACGAGTTTATTAAATTTTGCAGGAGTAATTAGCATAAGCTGGGCTAATTTTTCTGGAAGACTAATGAGGGAGGTTCTTAATTAGGTTTACTTTGTAAGAATCAGAAAAGATGGTAATGACAAAAGTCACACAGGGTAGTCTGATTTGGGAACCCAGTTTTTCTGAATCTATTAAAAAAAAAAATCTTCCCTTTCCTACACGGAAACTTCTTTATAAATACTTGAATATATTAAGTGTGCAGACTGTTACTCCGTATCTAGTTGCTTAGGGTCACCATCCATTGTTGATTTGCTTCGTAAAACTCTTTATTTTCCTATCCTTGACTCACTAAACTATCTTTGAGCAATGACATGGGTGAATACAGATGGTCTCACAAAAACATTTCTTTCTCCGAATTAGACGAATTATGCTCTAGGATTCCTTTCACACAGAGCCCTGAAGTTTCCGGCCAGATTAGTTGTGCTTATTTCCAGTAGGGCAGGATAGGGTATGGCTCAATATGTGTTTGTTTGGTCGGTTTTTCAGTTTAGGGTCAGTGTGATTGATGAAATACACCACTAAGTAAAGGGAGAAAATAAGTGCCCAATTCTCCATGTCCTTCCACTGTGGATCCTGGGTAGTTAACACGTGTAACATGTGGAATTTTTTCTTTTAATAGATAGAAATAGTAAAGTGTGAAATTCTTCCTCAAATTATGTTGTCTTGTCTCACGTGAATTTAGACATAGTCCTTTTGAGATATAACATAGCTTGAATAGGCACGTTTTGAGTTCCTCCCAGCCGTTATTAAAAACATGGATTTTTAAAGCCTGTTGACTAATATACCTCCAAAAATTTTGGATTTGCTTATTATAACTTTGACCGATTTGTCTTTCTTTTCTATTTATAAGATCCCTATATCTATGTTTGAGATATAAGCCTTGTGATACATTTAAAAAAAGACATGAATTTTCTAACGTGAAGAACTTAGCTTGTTTAGAATTACTGCTCTTCATGTCACACTGACCCAAGAGTGTCCTAAAAAGAAAGAAAGAAAGAAAGAAAGAAAGAAAGAAAGAAAGAAAGAAAGCCTGTATTTGTCTTTTCCAGGATTGTCTACAGATCTTCCACATCTAAATCACTTTCATTTAGGTAGTACTAGTTGGATTTGCTTTATGATTATTGTCTGAAATAGAATGTTCAGGAGTGAAAATAATACACTGCTTATTTTACCTGTTGAATTGACATGACATACAGCATATGAAAAGCTTGACCGTGTCAGGGTTGTTCAGAGATGAAATTTTTCTTAAGATCCATTCTTCAACTGAGACGTATAAATGGTGCGACTGAACTTTTTAGAAAAGTCCAGTGTTGTCTTATCAACATCTAATTTCCTGATTCAATTGGCCCAATGTATTTGTATAAGATATACGTCCACCTGTACGATCATAGGAAGACAGTAGTAAAACTTGAGAATTACGAAAGAGTGGGGTGGGGTATATAATAAAGTCCTCAACTCCCTGAACATAACATATACTTTGTTGAAAATGAGGCTTTTCCTCGGAGTTTCATTTCGTTGACCTTTCAACTCTTACTATGTGGCCTCTACCCGGTTTTTGGAAGGACCAGCCACAACACGTAATCACAATGTAAGATACACAAACTGCTGTCTGGGGCGTGAACAACCAGAGGTGTAAATGCATTTCTTGGAGTTCTGATGAGCCTTTATACCATCTGATTTCCTAACCTTGAATGCTCGGTTAAAATAAAAGAGGAAGAATTCACCCTTTAAAATTGCCCCAGGCAGGATAATTGCTGTCTTCTTGGTTGAACTGAGAGGTTTGCATTTTTCCAAAAGTGAAAAGCCAGCATTGACATTGAGCATGAATTTATGGTTGTTTATTAACCCTCGTGTATTTAAACATTTGTTTTCTCAGTGGGAATTCCTATGTGACTATTAGCGATGAGGCTTATGTGAGAGAGTATCATTCTAAATTTTATCACATATCAGATAATACCATTCCGAATATGAGATGAGCCATGTACATTCGTGTGCAGTTTGCTACCGTGATAAGAAAATAGCAAATACAATAAGCTAATAGCAGTCTGTATTCCATTTGCTATCAGCTATTCCCAAATACACAGCCAGGATACATTAACATGCATTTCAAATATGCTGACAATATATCATAATGCAAAGTACTTTTACATGGTGTAATGCTACTGCAGACACTGTATAATGAACAACAGTGGTTTTCCTGTAAAGGAAGTAATGGCAGCAACTTCCAAGAAATGTATTTAACGAAGCTTCAGAGAATCAGCAGTGTATGTGTGTAACTGGCCCGGGCGGCTGCTCGTGGTGGGGGTTTTCATCCCATGTCCTCATAACTTTGCTTTTGTGACAGTTTTGGAAAAATACAGAAAAGCAGTACGAAGTCCCCTGTGTGTCATCTAGCAACTTTGTGTAGTCACTTTGTGATGAGAATATATCGCTATATTCAATACGCTTTTACTTTTCTAACCGAAGTTGCTTAGAATGAGGGAAAAAAAACCCAAAACCCTCCCCAAGTGCACCTCTCCATTGATAAATTCCCCTCACTCCTCCCTACTGCCGGCACCTGACCAGACTCTCTAAGAAGAGTTGACCAGATTCTAAAAACTCCATTTAGAGTTTCCTTCATATAAAGAGTTGGTATTTTGGTCATCTTAATGGGCGTGAGGCATTATCTGAAATAGACTGCTAATTCCTCATTCTCTCCACCCCCCCCCCCCCCTATCCTTCCTTTTACAGACTGGGTAACTCTATCCTGTTCTGGACTATATAAAAGTGACCTAAATACTCCAATTGCAATCAGTGAAATATGGTGAATAGTCCAGGTTTGTTTTTGGTTGCTTACTGGCTTTAAAGGTGTGGATAGATGAAGATAATTCTCCCTCGCAAACTCTCCAGTTACAAGCCTTTGTCCAGAAGCAAATGAAGGTTTTAACGTTACAGTACTTATTGTAATAGAATTTTAATTGCCTTAATCCTGCTAAAGTGTGAAGCTGAGTGTGTGTGTGTCTCTGTGTGTGTGTGTGTGTGTGTTCTTCATGGGAAGGGGAAGCAAGCCGGAAAAAAAAAAAAAAAAACAAAACCCTGCATATTTTCAATGGGGGATGGGGGTCACATATGGTAAATGACGCAAACTTAATGAACCTGATTGGGGGGGGGGCGGGGAAAGAATGCCACTGGCGTTTCATCCATGTAATATATACCCCACTTTCAGTGGGAACAGAGTGGTCTTCGCTGTGCTTTGGGGATTTTTATTTTTGAAGGTGAAGTGCTTCGTTTCAGTTCCAAACTTGTCGGCAAGCCCTCCTCGGAAAGACTTAACTAGACAAGCTGGCAAATTATATAGCTCGATCCCACACAAAACCCTCCAAAATGGCCCTCGGTAACTATACCATCCCGCTAACTGTTGGAGGCACAATAGTTTTGTAATATAATATAAAGTAATAGTGTTAGCCAACACATCTTTAATAAGATATTGTTCGTGCCTTTGCCATATGCTGCAGAGCGGCCTCTCACTCGGTGGGCCTTTTGATTCCTCTCAATAAGATTATTTCAAATACTCTAATCCTGAATCATTGACATGAATACAAAAGCCTAGTGACATCTAATAGATGCCTCTTAGCTTTGCTTTTTCTCTTGTTCCTTTCCTTTTTCTTCTCTTTTTACCTGACAAAAAGCTCATAGACACTTGGGCTCTGTCTCTCAGTAGCAGCATGGGGGGCTCCTCGTGAAGTATAAAGGAGGAAAAAGGACTGACAGAGGCCCGATAAGCTACAGAGTGAAGGACCATAGATTAAAAGTAAATGCCAGTAAATCCTACCCTGTACACTTACTTGTTCTTTTATTGTTTTCTTTAACACTTTCAGTGCCAGGGCAGAGAAAAGAGAGAAAATAATAATTAAATTGCACACTGCATTTTTAACCTGGACGTGGTCGCTGTACACATCGTAGAGAGTTTGGGCAAGATTCTCAGATTTTGGTTCATGGAAAGTTTGTAGTGGTTTAGAAAAAAAAATGCCCTTTTAATCAATAGCAAGAATCCCTCAAGAACTTTTTGCTCATTTGCTGCTCAGTTGGCCAAATATTGATACTCTGGGTGTGGGGAGATGGGTGGGTAGACCGGAAGAGCCCTTCCATAGGGTGTGAACGCTCATGACATGGCATTTCAGGATTGAAATAACTTTTTCTTGTTTTTCTTAATCAATGAATTGAAAATTCGCAAAGGGAAATGTTAGGATATTCTGTTCCATGATATTAGCTGCTTCTTTTTCCATATGGCCTCGGACCCTGCTAGTGCCCTGAGTACTCTGCCTGCACTGGACAGCACTCTCCACTCAGGCTGACAACTTTCGGATGGTCATTTCGGAGCTTGTTTTCTCCTCCAGCATTCCAGAGCAGCCACGATTTGACTAACACTTTTTTTTTTCACTTTATCTGAATATCAGACCATCATGCTATTTGCAACTTATTTATTGTTGTTCGATAGAACAATAGTTTTCTCCTATTTTTCATATGCTTCCCTTTTATTGGTATTCTGATGTTAGTAGTGTCTTAAAACACCATTCTTGGTAGTCTTGGATGCGATATTGAAGTTTCCTCACAAAATGGAAAGTTAGTTTGAAGGAACTTGGTCCTGCATCAGGTTCGGTTTCTCTTACACCCACACCTACACACACACACACACACACACACACACACACACACTCTTCACAAAGACAAAAACAAAGATGAAAAATGAGAAGTCTCTTTTGTATTAATTAGAAAGTTCTTTAGAAAAGAAAGTTGGTTATCTTTGAAATTATTACAGATGATGTTGCAAACCCATGTTTCTCTATATAATCTCGGTGTTTTCTTAAAGCCAGATTATAATATCAGAATATCTTTAAAAAATTGAATCCTTCTTTCTGTGGCTGTAGGAGTGGGAGTGTCCTATTCTGGCTGTTCCTATGTTCCCTTAGAGACCAGCATCCGAATCCTGGCCTACGAGCACCATAACACAAAACAAATAAAATCCTTGACCGTTAAGAGTGTCATAGTCACTTACATCTGAAAGGTACTTGAAAGCTTTAGGGATCTTTATGGTATAATATTTCAGAGAATTCTCTTCATACAAATGTGAGGGCACAAATTCACTCCATTTTATAGTGGGTAAACTGAGGCACACAGCCCAAAGAACTTTATTAGTGACAAAGCAAGTGATTAGAAATTCCATCTCTTAGCTCTCAGCCTGATCTTTTTCCCTCCTCAATTGCCCAGTTTTAAAAAAAAACACCGTTTTCAGTATTTCATGTCGTCTCACTTATTTTTCTTGGTATTCTTAATTCATTCTTGGTCCATGTATTAATCTAAACCTTGGCATCTAAACAATTTTTTTTAGGAGATTTGGCACTTAACTTTTGGGATTAAACATAATAATAATGTGACATGTAAGTTGTCGAACCCATTGCTGGGACAATATTTGAGTTCTCATGTCCTCATCTATTTTGATGAGGAAACCATTGTGCGTTTCACTGGGAAAATGCAGGCACCAATCCAAAGAGAGATCTGGGACGGGACAGAGTATGATGGAAAAGGCATCAATGTGGGAGTCTGTTCGCTGAGGGTCAGGTCTCCTCACCGCTGCTTATCAATACCTGAGCCTCACGGGGTTCAGCTTTCCCATCTTAAAAATGGGGAAAGTCATTTCAGTTTTGAAGAGTTGTGAGGGTTAATATATGTAGCAGAGGGCATAGTACACACTAGATGCCTGAAGTCCTATCAGGTGCTTGTAATTTGAACATAATGTATTCTGTGCGGATTGTTATTCTTCATGTGAAGAATGCCATGGGACTTTCTTATAAGCAGGATTGTCTTATTGAAGTTAATCATGGTGACTAAGTCCCCTTGGATGAGGATTCACTCATTCGTTTTTTTTCTTTCCATAAATATTTATTGAGCCTCTACTCTACGTCAATCACTGCTTTCAGCGTTGGGGATATAACAGTGAGTAAGACACACATTGTTCCTGCCCTCATGGAGCTTTCGGTGCCTCAGAGTTGGAAAACAAACAAACAAACCCCAATACTTTGGAATATGAATGGTAAACAAAGAATATATTGATTTTTTAAAAAAATACGAGACTGCTATTTTGGATGGGGATTGTGATCAGAAGCAAAATACCCCTGCGTTGAAGCTGCCTTTTAGCTTTTACTCAGCGGTATTGAACTTGGGCATACTCTGGGGCTTTATTGCGGCCTCCAAGGCAGTCTACACACTGGGTAAGACCACAGGCTGTGGCGTCAGAGCGCCTCCGATCAAATCCCAGCTCTGCCCTTGTCGACTCTGGGGCTTCGGGCAGATCATTGAACTTTCCGAAGCCCCAGTTTCTTCGCCTGTAAGAGTGGGGTAAGAGCAGTAGTTCTTCTTTCACAGGGCCATGGAGAGGAATAAGTAGATAATACGCTGAGGGTACTTAGTGCAGTACCTGGCACCTATATCACATTCAAAGAAGATGGATGTTATTTTTAAAATAAGGGCTGCAATGAAGAGATCTCCGAGATCCTTTCCAGCTCGGGAATTCTAATTTTAGTTCCCTCTGGTATTGCTGAGGCAGGGGGACTCTTTGGGAGGTAGACTGTAAGCCCCAGAGGGCAGTAATGTGCGTGTGCCGGCCACTGCTATAGCCCCAGCACTCAGCTCCGTGCCTCGCTTCTGTGTAGTAAGTGCGTGGGGTATGTTTTTGTGAAATGAAAGAAAGGATGAAAGGAGCTAGAAGTGCAGTTGTTGAAGCTGGTGGTCTCATCTCTTTGCGTAAAGACACGCTTGTTATAACTACACAATAAAGTGAAACTGCACTGCCATTAAAGAATGATGAGAAACAGAAAATGTAAGATAAAATATTAAATTTGTTACACTTAAAAATGTTAATCTTCACACGATTACCATGCAAATCCCCTCATTGCCTAACTATTTAATTGATCAAGTAAATCACAGAGCAGACAAGTAAGTGAAAAACCCTGCTGTTGACATTCTCACAAAGCACATTTTCAAGAATATATTCTGTTAACTACTATGTCTATTACACATGATAACGTGAATTTAAAACACACACACACACACACACACACACACACACACACACGGCATCCTTTGCAAACAAGCAGATTTCAGAGAGTTTGGGAGAAAGCTTTATTTTTGTATGGCAACTTTGGTGATTCCCATTCTTCTATCAAATGTGAAGTCAGTATTAGGGTAACATGTTTCGGCAGTGTCTTTGTTTTATATGATGTTAGAAGACTTAAGAATTTACCCTTTTTTCTTTCAGGCAGGTGTAATTGACATGTTACTGCAGTGATTGAAGGGTTAATGAATTCTCTCTCTCCACCCCCCTCACTCTCTCTTCCTCTCTCTCCCTCCCCCAACCCCCTTGTCCCCCACCTCAATCCCATCATGTGCCTGGTTGACTCTGAAAGAAGGGGCTTGAAGTTGCCCACAGGGCATCCCTTTTCCCAGCCTTCTCCAAGGCCACCTGGGCAGACGGGAGCTTGCCTCCTGTCCTTAGGACACAAAATCCAATCAGGCGGCACGTCTGCCGGGCTCTCTGACCTGCTAGCTGGCAAGAGGGAGGAGAAGCAGAGGCCACTCACATTTGATAGGCTGCATCATTGTGGCTTTAGGGGGCTCCTGCATCTACTGGAGGAAGGAAGTTCTCCCCTATTTCCAAGATAAGGTGCCATTCGTGAGAGCAATGTGCTGAACTGATCAGGTTAATTGAGAGGCCCCGAATCGTCCTCATTGAGCCCATCTCTCCTTCCTGTTAAAGGCAGATAGTGCAGACAGACAGATTACGCGTATTTTAGTTTTCCCCCCAAAGCCCATGAAATCTGCAGGCGTGCAGGGACTGTAGGCTCAGCTGAATGTCATTCGGGCCATTTAAGCACGGGCTCTTATGGAGCAGAGTAGCATTAAACAGAGCAAAACCAAACCAAACCGAACACTAAGCTCTCCTCGAGATTGAGGGGAATGCCTTCAAATGTCTGATTTCTTCTTTTTCTTCCTCTTCTTTTTTCATGTCAAAACAATCTCAGATCAACCCGGGATGACTGTTGAAGAATCCAGATGGATTCCTCTCTGGCTATTTTATTTAAGATTGAAACTTAAAAAAAAAAATCTCCTCATGATGTGTCATCAGTGATAGGGAGTTTCTCGGGCTGTGTTTCGACTCTTCCGTGTCCACGCCGGACGCTGGGGGCTGTGGCCCTGACTAATGGCATCCCGGGCCTCCCCCTGGAGCAGCCGAGTGGGGAAGAAAATATAGCTGGTTCAACTGAATTCCGTGAAGGGCGGGGGCTCCATCTCCCTCTTCTGTACTCCGAATGATTTGTCATAGTTTAATTTCAAACACTATCATGGACTATTCTTTCTTTCGACCCACCTCTCCCCCCCCTTTTTTTTTCATGGAAGTTCCAGGAATGACTTTAATTATCTCCACAATCAAATTCTCATTGCTGCCTCTGTGAAAGTGTGTAGTCATAGACGGCAGGGATTATTTTCTTTAGCACTTGGGGATAGAGAAACCGGTTGTTTCAAAATGAGAACCAGCTGGTTCCACAGAGCCCTATTTAATGGGGAGCCACTTTGTACACAAACCTTCGCTCAGGTCGGTCATTACGCCAAGCCCCAAATCAGCAATGTTTGGTCTATCGCCCTTTATTAAATGTCGAGTGAGGAGTGATTTTGCCGATATGATAATAATAATAATAATTAAAAAAACAACACACCCTGCATCTTTAATTTTGCTTTTGCTGAACCCTTGGATTTAGAAGAAGCGTATCCCAAACTTCTTCCTATGGTAATTATATTGTAGCTCTAGTTTGCCACTGCTCTCTCATAGATGGCTTGTGTGTGTGTGTGTGTGTCTGTGTGTGTGTGTGTGTGGCTTTAACCCTCTCTAAATCTAGAAAATAAAATTAAGCTCATCTTTCAACATAATCTTTTATCTGACAAGTACAGTAGATAGATGAAAGGTAGATAGCCAAGTTGTGGGTCCCATTAATAGAACCAATTGGAGGGCACCGATAACTGCTATTATCAAACACCTTTATGCCATCCTGTAAAATAAGAAGGAGGTGATATACCGTATATATTTTGCTGTCTTTCTCGCTTGGAGAAATTGGTTTGTTGTCATCCCATGTTAATCCCTAACAGCACCAAATTCAATTTGAAATGAAGAAAGTACTTTCACTAGTGGACTGTACAAAATACTTTTGAAGCATGCAAAGAAGGAAAAAAAGCATAAAAGACATAAAATCACGGTAGACGTTCAGTGATGAGAATGGTTCGTTTTTAGAACTCGGGTTGCATTTTTATAAGAGAAACTAATTTTGGGGTTGCAGCATTTATTAAATCAAGGTTTGAACGATTAAAAAAAAGAGCAGCTTCATAAAGATTTTTAAAAAATCTAACAAAATTTGTCTTACAAACGTGAGAGCTTACTTTGTATTATTAATAAAAATGCATGGCTAATTAAAAATATTTTTTACATTGACATCAACACAACAAAATAATTTGAAGGAAAGGTAAAAATTTAGAAATTTATTCTCACAGGTTGTTTGATCAGTAAGCCCAGCCCGGGTATATAACCCTGTTTTACTTGTTTTGTTTTTAGAATTTCCATATTTTGAAACATGGTTTGGATAAGATCCTATCTAACGATTTTTTGTTTACAAACTACTTTGATTATGTAATGTCTCTTTAGTTCAAACTGTAATTCTATTGCATCTTTCCTATATCTGTATTTAAGGAAAATTCTGTGGGTTTTTTAATATAAAAAACAAATAACTGTTATATTTCCAGTCACTCAAATTTGAACTGAATTTTACTTCCTGTTTCAAAGGTCAAGGCAGGCTGACCTCAACAGCAGTGTGGAGGCTGCTGAATTATTCATATCATTGACTTTGTGTCAGCTTCCACATTTGTGGAGAGGGATGTTTTATTCATTTATCTCATTTAGGGTTCTTCTCTGCACCTGTTTCTACCATTAAGTACCCTGTAATTTGCATTTGATGCTAATTTAGTTTCATATCAGCCTGGTCCCCCCTTGTTAATTTAATTTTCTAAGACCCTTTTCATTACAGTAGAACTGTTTTCCTCTTTAAAGCAAACATCTATACAAGTAATTGTATAAACTGCCTTTTAAATAATATCTTTTAGAAGATTCCATCGTTTAATTCCTTAATTCCTATAATTAGCCATGGTTTGATTAATGTTTCAAAGGGTTAAATTAAAATGCAGAATTACTCAAATGCATACTTGAATAATTTCTTATATACGGTAGTGTTGGCGTTTTGGTACTCTTCCTGATAATTCTCAGAACAGTATGTCTTAACAGCAGTAATTTTCTTTATTTAGAGTGCAGTTTAGTTTACTAATAGTGGCTTCTTTCAAATCATGGTGCTTTCAACATTACCTGTGAGACGTTAGTTTTTTCTTTCATCAAATTGCTGATAGACAGTGGCTTAAAAATGTTTCTGCAACATTAATCATGACATACCCAAGATAATAAGGGCAGAATTAGGTCTGCTTCTTTGATCTACCATGGAAGGTTGGTATTCTGAATTTCAGGAAACCGTGTTACACTCTGTGTCTTTGTGTTTCTGTCTCCTGCTCCGAGTAGCCTGTCCGGGTATTCCTCAGTTTCCCACACACAGTGCTTGTAGCAAGCTTTTGTTTGTATCTCCGAGTCCCCGTTGGGCTTCCCTTGCCAGGTAGATAGTGCAGAAATTAGGGGGAAGTTGTGTGAGGAGGTCGATTGAAATGGTGGCTGCCCTGCTAGGAGTAGCCATGTCCCTAGAGTGTTCACTGGGGATTAGGAGGTCATGAGAACCAGCAACTCCTATGAACCAGGTATGCAGCCTCCTGATTGTTGGGGAAAGAACTCTACCTCGGTGCTTTCCCTGTAACTGGAAGTTTTTTGACACAAAAGTGTCAGTGTTCCTTCCAGGCTCCCTTAGAGGTGGAGATTTAAAACAGAGGTATGAATTATGAATTCAAGTTCTATGGTACCTGGAAATGACGGAGAAAGGAAAGTTGTGGAAGTGGCTGAATGTTACTAAGAAGTTAGTCCGAGCTCTACAGTGACCCTTCTTTCTACCGCGTTGGATTCGTTTTATCTGTTGCTCATATTCTCTGGGGATACCAAATGGTGCAGTCGCTTTGGGTTTCCAGAAGGATTTCAGACCTATTGAAACTGGAGTTTGAAGGTGGCTTCTCTTGTTCTTTCAGTTATAAATGATTCCGGGGGCCTCCCACAAACAACTTTGCAATTGTGGAAAAGTGAAAGGGAATCTCAATTTTCTAGCAGACAGCTTCATCTGTCTGGTTTCAAGACAGGACTGTGGGTGGACTGCATGCTTCCCACAGGTCCCCTTCAGTGGGGGACTTCTCGGGTATGCCCCACCACAGTGAATTTTTCACATCCTATGGTTTATTAAGCTAGCTTTGTGTTTGTGCTGGTGGGCCTAAAACAACGTGAGAGTTTTCAGGATTGAGATGTGGGATCTTTATTCATTAACAGAACATTTGCTTACTGACCCTTTCCTCCCCCCATATAGATATTCTCTGTAGCTTGGGCAAGACTGTGAGTTCCACCAGAAAAGCCTCCTTGAGGTTTGATTAAACAGCCTTGAGGTTTGATTAAAAACAATAAGGAATATCTGCAGAGCTTTTAAGAATGCAGGGTTTTCCCACTAGAGCCTAGCTGGTGCTTGGCATTCTACTGTTGGATTCTCATCCCATTAGCTGAGAGCCTTTGATCGCTCCTAAGACATACATAACTTGGGGGAGGCTAACACATTAATTCAATCACTCATCTACCTCTGAGGGAATGAAATAAAGATTTTACAGTGTTCAGCTCTTTTCATGTGTAGAACTCTTTGACCTACATTGCTTGAGTTCCCACGACAACACTGTGAGATAGGTAGGGGTTTTTGTACCCATTTCACAGATACAGAGAATGAATAGTTTAGCTTCATAAAAGTAATAATGAACCTAGCCAGGTCTCAAGGGAAGGTTTTCAGAAGAATCTAGGTTCTTATAGGAAGAGACCAGGTTTCCCTTTGATCTGAAGAGACTCTCAGAGATTACAGTCCAGTCCCTTCATTTTACAGATGAGAAGGTGAGGCCAACAGAAGTTCAGGAACATTGCCCAAAGATCTCATTGCCCATAGCCTCAGAGCCAGGACCTTAAGCCAAGTGCCTGGATCTGATTCCAGTGGCTTTTCTGCTACTACTCTGGCCATCTGGGCCCTGCTTTGCTCTTTATTTCACCTTGTGTGAGATAAGCCTCAAGAAAGGGTATATAACTTGTATTTTCTGGATTTGGGTCTAGGGAAACCCATGGGCTCCAAGTCTCCAACAACATCCAGAATGGTACACCGGACATACAAATAGCATGTGTTAAATTGCTTCGAAGATCTTATAACAGTCCTGGAGAGGGGGAAGCTACAGAATATCCCATCATAAAATATTACTTTATTTTTAGAAGCTTACATTTTTCACTTATTTGCAACTGTGCTTATTTATGCTATGTCATAGCAGTTACAAAAAATAGCAATTTTTGTTTATATTTGTCAGAGATATTTCATCAATAGTCATCTTTCAGTAGGAATTTTATAAAAGTTCCTCTATTCTAGACATCTCATCATGAGCAGTTGTGTCTGATTATTATCTTTCTCTGGAAGGCACTGACAGACATAAATATTGAACTTGGCAATTTTCAAAGTAAGTCCCAGGTTTAAAAATTATCTTATATTTAAACCTAAACAAATTTAATGAAGTCTTTTCCAGAAATAATAATAAAGGAAATGAGGTATTGTTGTATAATCTAATTCTGAAGAAGTCGCAGTGGAAGGGGGAAAAAGTACGTCGAACTTCCGTCTACTCAGAGCTGCCTTTGTGTCCCATGTTGCCTGACCACGTTTGTCACACCTCTCGAACTGCTAAGGACGGGTAGAAGCCATGGGCATGGTGCTGAGAGAAATTAGTAGCCCATGATGTAGTCTCCAGCTGAACTGTAGGAGAGTGATTCCAAAAGGCAAAGAGGCTTTCACCCAGGAGGCTGGAGTGTATAATCAGCAGCTTCCGTACTTTTTCAGGATGTGGGAGAAAGGAGGAAGCAACATGCATATACCTCAGCCTCTGTATTATATGCCTATCTGGCCTGCCTAAAATAATTGGGCTGATTTGGGGGAACGTTAGTTTTCCATCTTGGTTCAAATATGTGACTGTCAGTGAGCTAAGGGCTAAGTCTTTTTCCCTGCATCCACTATTTGCTCTTTGGGGGCCAATGCCTAGTTTAAAAAAGATGAAATTTCAAATTTGTATATCTTCTCTCCTTCTCTTTTCCTCTTCTCACACTAGCACAAACCATTCGACAAGCTGAATTCCCTTATGCTCCCAAATGTGTGAATGTTGGAGCCCAGAAAGAATAATTTTGCTCAACCTATAAAAAATCGTGTCTTGATGGGGTACACTCTTGTTTGGGAGCCATTGTTTTCATTCACAGAGGCGACGGAGGTGAACAGCCATTGATTTCATTGACCTCAAATAGGGAAGATGACCCGGGATGTTAATTTATTCACTAAACGTTTGGGAAGCATCTACTGTATGACAAAATGTAGCCCCTACCGCTGAGTAGGGACTGCCCTGGAGGAATCATGTGGCCCTTCCAGGGCTCTCCCTCATTCATGTAAGAGCATTCGGTATAGAATCTCTTTCTCTTTTCCAAATCACCACCAACTCTTCCTCCCTCATCACCCGGGCCCCCTCCCTCATGTTCATGAAGTAACTCATTATGCAGCAGATTCAGCGTGGGTTAATGTCCTATTATGCTAATTTTCGATCCTCAAGATATTGTTACCTCCATTACAAACCCAAATGTGAGAATATCCCTCTGTTAAGGAGTGAGCATGCTTTGGTTCTGTTATAGGCCTGATAAGTTAAATTGCTCACGCTGAAGTTGGATTTCTCATTTATAATGAAAATGAGAAGCAACCTGGTGTAGAATGCTGAACTAGGACACAGGAGACCTGGTTTTTAATACCGCCTCTGCCATTATTTAGATACGCGAGCCTCGGCCAGTCTCTTAACTTCTCTGGGTTTCAGTTTCCCCATTTATAAAATGAGAGAATTGGACACTTAGGATGTGTCAGATTCCCTCTCTCTGGATGATTTTAATCCTCTATACTCCTGTAAATCTGGTCAGCTCTTAGATCTAACATTGGACAGTAGCCTATTCGTAAACATTTGCTTGCACAGCAGCTGTATATATATACAGTAAATAGCAACCCTGCAGAATTGAGCAACCAGCAATATTCTCAACCAACTTTCACTCCTTTGTGACTTTGCCACAGGTATCAGCCAGGTAGTAAGAGGGCAAGGCCTACGTCTATTGCTGAGATCTACGTTAAGGGGGGGCTACTGGGTGAGGTCATTAGATGATGTGGCTTACAAGACTAATTGAGTTGGTGTATTTAAATTTATTAGTAGCATACATTGGGCAAGGGGGGAAGGGAGCTAGCAAGAAAAATTGCAGGCTTGTAAAATATGAGGCATGTGGACAAGCACATTTATCTACGTGAGATAGTAACCCCAAAAGGCTGTCAGCAGAGACTACCTATGTGACACCTCCGTGCATCTAACCAGATTTTCTGGTGTAGACTCTTCCAGAAGCAGCAGCCTGTCGATACATGAAGATATACACTGAGTTGCACATAGCACATGCTTGTTAAATAATTGTTAATTACCATCAGGTGTTACTTTGTATCTGTACTTTCTGGATGGATAATTCCCTTTAAGACCAAATAACTGAGCATCTTTAGAATAAAGCTTTGAAATGATATGCTTTGCTAGCATACTGGGCTTGGGCCTCAGAATACAGTGTTTATCCCTAAAGCTTAAAGAAATAAGAATCTCAGAAAATGTCAAAACATTTTTTCTTTTGTGACATGAAGAAATGAAAGGCCACGAAACAAAACTTTGTCCAGGATTCCACATATGTAGAGTATGTACATATATCTATATACGTATATTTGTAAATTTGAAATGAAATTCTTGAACCATGTAAACATTATAATATTTTGGCAGATTACCAAGGAAACGAACTCGTGAGTCCCATGGATAATGACTTTCTGAGAATTCCAGGTGCAGAATAGGCCCTCTCAGGATTTCCTGTTTTTCGTTTTCTTTCCTTCATTTCTTATTTTATGCCCAATAAACCTGTACTTTAAGCGGGATCAAGTGTTAAGACAAACCAACTACAGAGCTAATGTATTGAGCATTAATTCTATAGTAATGCCCTATAAAAACCAAAAGAAAGAAGACTAACTATTAAAAGAAATCCATATGTCTCTGGAATTTTTATTTAAGTTTATATTAGTGATAATGACCTTGGTTCCAGGGAATTCGGTAACAATTAATGACCAGCAAAGGGTCACTGGCCCCATGGTGCTCTGGGCCAACAATCCTTTCCAACATGGACAAGAACTGGTCATTTATCCCAAAGAAGTGCCCTGAGGTGAGGTCCTTATCCTTTTGCCATCTGATTATAATTTAACCTCAGCTTTTAAAGGACCCTTAGGAGCAAAGATACAATGGGTCACGCTTTCAGTATTTTAAAGAGTTTATTTTTGCCATTCAATTCATAATTGAGTATCACTGAATAGAGTTGTCAAAATAAAGTTGATAATTATACTCCTTTCATTCTGGGGTGTGTGTACTGATTTTCTATCTGCGTATCTGCTGGCTTGTGTTGGTGTAGTCTCATCCATGTATGCTTACAATCATATTCCTGTGTCTGGTGTGTGTCTGGTGTGTGTGTGTGTGTGTGTGAGAAAGAGAGTTAAACACTCCATTAAAACACTCAATGGAGTATACACAGAATAAAGTAAAATTTGGATTATAGCAACTTCATATATAGCAAATATCAGTCTTATTTGCAGCTTGGCAAGGTCATAGACAGAGTTCTGTAGAGTGTAAGATAACAAGCTGGAAGCTGAGTAAAGCTAGTCTTTTCCTGGGGTACACCTGACCCGTGGCGTGGTGAATGGTATTGGCTTTTACACGTTCTATGTGCTCTTGTTTTTATTACTGTAATTACTGGTGACGATGATGATAATAATAGCTAGCATTTATTAAGCTGAGTATTTGCTAAGTATTCTCTCTTTAATCCTTAACAATAACTCCATGTAGGGAGTATTCTTATTTCCTCCCATTTTATAGATGAGGAAACAGGGACTCTGAGACGTTGAATAACGTGCCCAAGGTCACCACAGCTATTAAGTGTTGGCGCTGGGACGCCAGCCCTGCTGTGTCGGACCCCAAAGATCAGGGTCTTAATCATGACACCATTCTGCCTCTATTTAAAAACTAACATTTCCATTTTCTGAGTGCAGCCTTTAATATATTCATTTAGGCAAATTTCCATCCTTTGCTGGCATAATCGCTGTTCCTTTTGTTGGTCATTGCTCCCTTGGGCTTTCCTCAAACATGGTCAGAGGTGCCCTGGACTTTTTAAAGATGGAAGAAAGGCCACATGGCCCTGCATAATTTGACCGAGACAGCTGTGCAGTTGGTTGTCTCATTTAAATTACAACCACAAAAAAGATGTGCCAGGCTTCACTGACACAAGGCGAAGGGCAGGAACACGAAACGGTTTCCTGAACCTGCCCTGGGTTACTGCCAAAGGTAGGCCGCCGCGCTCAGCAGGGTCTCACGGACCACTGACGAGGCAGTGAGCTTCACTAAAACAATTATCCCTCCCTGGGCCTCTCCCGAAGGTTCGCAGCTCCAAATTCTCAGGGTAAAGGATCTGTCCGTCTTTTAATTCCAGCTTGGAATGGCTGACCGAGGCAGGAACTTGAAGACAATTAAGCTGAGAGTTAGGGGGGAAAACAAAGATGCGGGATTTAAAAGGCCCGGGTCACAGGGTCAGGTTGATGGGCTCTGGCTCAGAGTTAGAGAGACCCCAACTGATCTGCAGAAGGCTGAACCCCAAACCCGGGAACCACAGACCAGGGAAGTATTCATGAGACCCGACAAGCCTACTTTTACTACAGAATCTGGTACAAAGTTTCATGTGTGTATTTTTGCGGTGGGCTTTTTCTGTATCTTTTAGAATTGAGTCTGATAGTCCAAAGGGTGGCTTTCATGTGCAGTATTTTCCTCTCTGCCTTGGGATAGTTAAGAGCTTTTGGGGGGCTGTGAGGCAATAAATCTTTGTCTACATGACATTCGATTTCTTCTTTTTTGGTGGGATTTTTACATTGCATATTCCCCCCCCCAATGATTTTTTAACATCAGTTGCTTTGTTTTGTTTCCCATATTTCTTAAGACTTCATTCATGCTAGATGCTTCCCAAGTCAGATTTATTAAAATTACAGTGCCTTTCTGAAACACACATAACTAAATCTTCCAGGAAAGTTCGTAATAATATGATTTTTTTTTTTTTTTTGCCTGTGAGTGTATTCACACTCACACTGTGCCTGTGTGTATATGATGCCATGGAGGTGTGTGTGTAAACATAACGGGTGTACTATGTCTTTTCTCTTGCAACTAATGACCAAAGAACATATTTTAAGTCTGTCGGGTTTTTAACAAGTTATGATAACGAGGAGGTGGCGGACATTATTTCTCCCCCCTCAGAGAGAATAAATGACCACGAAATGAAGGAGCTCAGCTGCACAACTGCCCATCGGGGTGGGCTGGATGGAGGCCCACGGGGCGAGCCCACGGACGTTTCTTCCCCCCTCTCCGCGCCTCTCAGTAGTGGCATTGTGGGGACTCATGAATTACTTCTTACAGTCGGCTCCTCGCTATAAATCCAGCCTGGGCCGAGCGCACTGTGGGCAGCGAAGCACAGAGCAGGGGCCGGCGGTGTTTGTGTTGTTGTTAGCGACACAGAGCGAGTTCCTCCTGAACGGAAAGGCCCCGGCTCCAGTTTGTCGCCAGTGAAAGCCGAAACATGAGTCGCACATGTGGACGGGAGCCGCCGGCCGCCTGGGGCTGCAGGGGGGAGCGCGGCCTGCGGCGGGGGGCCCAGCGCCCGCCTGCCCACCGGGGCGTTTGTTTGGGGGGAAGGAGGGGGAAGGGTGGGAGCCAAGAAAATAGCTCCGGAGGAACTAGGCGCAGGATGCCGGGAGCCCTCGCTGTTCCGCGCCTCCCCAGGACGGCTCGCTACTTGGCTTCGTGCTGGAGAGAATGAAAAATACCCGCACGCTTTGTGGTGTGGCTTTAAAATGGTTTTCTTTCTCAGGATATCCTGTGTCTGTCTTCGGGTGGGTTTTTCAGGGGTGAGTTGGTTAGGAGATGTCTCCTATCCCTTTAAGAGGTAAAAACATGAAAAATGTAAATGTAGGGACTTTAACACTTCCCCCCTTTCTAACATTCATATAATTGCTGTTAAGCCACATCGAAAACCCTGGGGCCTGGTGTGCACCAGGGTAAAGTTACATTTCACAAGCAGAAAATTGACTCACCACTTAGGAAAATTGGCTACCAATTATGTGTCAAAGGCTCTAAAGTCAGACCTGAGGTTTTCTTTTTGCCAGAATGTGGAATTAAAAGGAGTACAGACATCCAGCTTTGTCCCCTCTCCCTTCTCCCAGGAGAAACTTCTGCAACTGAGTTTCTGAGTTTCCTAACGAGGTGGCTTCTGGGCCCTGGCAGGAGGGTTCCTGGCCCACAGAGGGGTAAGGTAGCAGGAGGTCGGGAGGCAGGGGAAAGGAGTCCGTCCGTGGAAGTTTGTTCATCCAGAGGATGTTAAACATCTGCTTACAGCACAGGGGCGGGAAATTTCTCCTGCTCCTGCTCCCGTGGAGCCGACCCAAGGTCTGAGAGCTGTGGCTGTAGGGGCCCCAGGGCTGAGGGGCTCTGGGAAAAGGAGGTGGCCTGAGATACCTGCTGTCTCTGGGGACGTGGCTGTCACACCCACACCATGTGTGAGCCCCTTCTGGAAGCTCATTGATTGCTCCTGTTGTAGGAGGAGTTGTCTGGGCGGGTGGGGGAGGGGGTGACCCATTCCAGAAGCAGGAGGTTGCATAGTCCTGGGGAGACAAGATGGGTAGAAGGCAGGAGACAGAACGAGAGTTAGAAAGAGAGAGACAGGGACACAGAGCAATGGAGGGAGGAAAGGTGGGTGGGAGGTCGGGCGGGAGAGAAATTTTTGAGAAATGGGAGAGAGGGAGAAGGTGTGGAGGAGAGCGGGCAGGAGAAGGAGGTGGAGACAGAGGAGGGTGAGAGGAGAGCACCAGTGCTCTGTGCCTTACCGTGTCTCCTCACCCCGCTTTTGCCACTGTCCCCCATTTCTCCTCTATGCAACTTTCTCCACACACTCCTTGCCTCCTGTCAGGGCCTGCTTTCTGTTCTGTTGGCGTGGCTTATCCCGTTTTATTTCTAATGCCTTGCAATCAAGCCTTATTTAGTGCTTCATTTTCTGCCTCTAGAGGGAGAGAAAGAGAAAGCATTAGGACCTGCCAAATTGAATGAATCTGCGGTGGTGTGTTGGAGAGAGTTAGTTTTGCAGGACAACCAGGATGCAAATTCATACCGGAGATTATCCCAAGATAAGCATCCCTCCTGACAACAGGATATGATATGTAGTAATTTTAGTGAGAAAAACCATCCTAGTTTTGCCTTCTGGGAAATCTTATGCTAACTGTTTCTGTTTGATTCTCGCTTTGGAAAATTTCCAGAATTCCCAAGAACTGTCTTAAATCCTCAATGATTTTGACAGAGAAGACTGTTTTGTCTAAGGGGCAGCAATTCTAGCGCTGAGTCTCACCCAAAAGATCTAATTTCAAGCTAGTCCTGGCATCTTGGCTGGAACAAAGAGAGAAAAAATTTATACTCTGCAGAATATTTAGTTCACTTCAGAGTCTTTATGGGTTTAAAACATGTATGTCTATGTGAGTTTTTCCTTATTTAGCAGTTCAGAATGTGAAAGTTTATGTTTTTCTAATCAAGACTCAAACATTTTGAGTGGATTTTTTCCTCTACCACCCTATGTATCTGAGCGATCTTTTCTAGTTTTAAGAATCTTACAGGCTTCCCCAAGTGATGTTAATTAGAGAAGTCTTCTATCCACTAAGTATTTTCTTAAATGTATAATTGATTGTGCAAGGAAGGAAGAGCTGCAGGAGTGGAAATCATACATCATTTCATTATTAATGGCAATGTCTAAATAAAATGCAGACTTTGTCATGCTAATGGATAGCTGAGTATGTTTAAATCAGAAGCTTTTTTTTTTCTTCTCTTTATCATTCTGGGATCATTTTAGGAAGTTTAAGTAGTATTTAATATGTTGATAAATATGTTCTAACATTCTGGACCAAGTTTGGAAAAAAGAGCCAAATTGAGCTCTGAGAACTTGAGGGAATGGTGTGACAAGACCAATGATTTGGGAAGCCACATACATTACCTTCTTGTTACTACAGTGAAGAAGCTGGATTTTTATGTGAATTTAATTCCTAAGCTATGTATTTAGCACTTACTCTGTGCTCTTTTCACTGCAGCTGTCCACAGTTGGTCCTCATAGGCAATAGAGCTGGAAGCGTTTCTAAAGTGTCTGTTTTCAGTTTCTCATGGACCCTGAAAGGGCAATTTCCGTTGGAATCTATCTCAGTTTGAAGTGTTCCTGAAGGTAGACCTTCCACAGGGCTTTGGATGTGGGTGGTTTATGTGGGCAGGATCCTAGGAAGCAGGGAGTGAGGAGATAAGGCAGAAGAACTTAGACAGTGATGCATTATCGAAGTCGCTGCTTAGGTAATAGGTGCTTGATCCCATTGGGATGGCCTAAGAGGCAGAGTAAAATATGCCTCCTAGAATTATGCTTCTGAAGGACAAGAGGCTGGAGCATTTATTTCCTGGCTCCTGTACCCCATTGGTGGAGGGTTGACCCTGGGTGCATTGATTCCTTGACACTTGTAGGCTGTGCTTGTGTGCAGACCAGGCAGCGCCTTCAGAGCCGGCATGCCATGGGTGGTGAGATATGGGGCTGAAATCAGAGTGGACCATGGACATGGGTGACAGGTATCAGAGAGGCATCTGTTGTTGAAGCTGAGTAGGAAGTGCCTACGGGGAGGGAAGCTTCTAGAGTTCATCCTTTGTTCCTCATGGAGTACTTGCTGCCTCTTTCCGCACAGTAGGCTTTCAGTGATTGTTTGTTGAATCAATCAATGAGCATATGAATGCATACACAATAAATGTTTGATGAGTGCTTATTGTATGTCTAGAGACCAGCCTATCTTCTTCATCTAACTGTGTTCATGTTGTCAGACCAGGTGCTGTGGTTTTGCTTCAGAAAAATATGGTACCAAAATATGGAAATATGGTACCTATCTCTTGACAGGACCAAGAGATACAAAGATGAATGAGACATGTCTTCAGCCTTAAATCCAGACCGCTCTGGCATAGGAAACTCTGTTAGATATTGCATGTTTGCCTTTCACCAAGAAGCAAGGATCGGAAAGCAGGTTTGGGGGGGGGGGGTTGGGATAAAAATACAGATAGGATTCCATGAGTCTCCTGAAAGTTTTGGGGAAGTGAATACTATGAGGGGAGGGAAATAGCAGTGCCTGGCAACTGTTGGAAAAGGAGGCTGGTAAGATGGTTGGGGCTAGTACGGGAAAGGCCCCGAAGGCCATGTTAAGAGATACGGTTTTACTTGGAAGGGAGCCATTTTTATAGAATTTGGGGATGTAAAATCCAGGTTGAAAAACTCAGTGTCCAAACATGAACTCTCAATTCTGTTTTCCAAACCTGGTCATCTTCAAGTTACTGACAGATTTTTTTCTATCCCTTCGGTGGTAGAACCCTAGGAATTACCCTGGCCACTGCCTTCTCATTTATCCCCACAGCCACATGAGGTATCTCTCAACTCTGTCCTCTTCACACCACTCCCAACTCCTGCTGCAAGTCCACATCAGGGTCCTGCATCCATTTGGTCTCCCTAGAATCCATTCTTTCCACACAGGAGCCATAGTAAGCTTTTTGGAATTCAAGTTTGGTAATGCCCTTCCCTACTTTAAAACCCATCGGTGACTTCTTATTACTCTAAGGATAAAGAGCAAATTCCTTGTACGCTGTTCCCATTGCTTCTGTCATGGGTGCTCTCTCCCTTCTTTGAACACTTAAGTTCAATTCATCCATCAGATCCTGGCTCCCTTTCCTAATTTTCAGAGACACTTGCACTGACCTTCCCAGCTGGGTCAGTATATGCATCCAGGGGCCATTTGTTGGCTATTTTATCCCTACCCAGCACAGTGCCTGACACATAGTAGTGCTCAATAAATGTCTCTTGGGTGATTGGTTGGGTGGTAGGAATTTAGCTTGTAGCTGTGGGGGATATAGATCCTGTGCAGTGGTGTGCTGGAGCTGGCTTGCGCTGACTTATGAGAAGCAATTGAGTGAATCTCTTTGCACCTCTATTCCATAATATTACATTGGTAGCTTAAAATCATTCACGGTGGGAGTATTTACACCATGGAAGTTGGCAAACACTTCAAAGTAGGGTTCCCTCCGACCACTTTACCAGAACTGCTGATCTTGTCAGTCAGGATTACTATTAAATCTTTTGTTTCTCAGAATTTCCTTTCATATTGAGCCATTGTCCTTAGTTTTCTGGAGGGCAGAGACCATATCTTATTAGGCTTCGAGTTTCCATCATGTAGCAAAGTGTACAATTCAATAAGTATTTGTTTAAAAAAAATTCTAGCGTGTTATGCATGTCCTACCTAACATGCACCTTCAGAAAGGGATTTTGAAATTATTCTTTGACCTACTTTGGGCCTCTTTCCATCCACCACTCCACTTAGGCCAATGTCTCTTACATAGTCTCCCCATGTTGTAGAAGCATATTTTATTAAACAGGATCCTTGTCATCATGGACAAGCTGGTACAGGGAAGTGAATAACTGAATTCCACAATAAAGCTTATGAGTTCGATTTAACAAGATTATCGAGGATGTCTTTTGTGGGAGACCCTGTTGCTCACACTCTAGTGAAAGTGCTCACAGATGATTGTACCATTGAGAGAAGTATGCAGAGAGCTAACCAATAGGACGTGTGAGATGGTGTGATCGAGTATCAGGGAGCACCCACATCAGGGACTGATTAATTCTGTGTGGGCTCAGGGAAAGCTAGGGAGAGATGATATTTGAGTTGGAGTTGGGGGGATGAGCACTGCTGTAGAGAGTGGATCCCAGAGGCATGGAAGTTAGGAAGTTCTATGATAGTGAGGCCCAGAGATGATGAAGTGATGGTCCGTACTAGCGGTGGCAGGAATAGAGGAGAGCGGGCAGGAAACAAATTGTTTGTGAGGAGGCGAGGGAGAATAGAACCAGTGGGAACTGGGGCACTCTGCTGGCTTAGTTGGTAAAGCGTGTGACTCTTAATCACAGGGTCTTGAGTTCAAGTCCCATATTGGGTGTGGAGTCTACTTAAAAAGTGACGAAGAAAAAAACTCAACCAGAACTGCCCAGATCATTTTCCCATCCCCCCTTTTTTTGTGGTGGGAAGATGGGAGAATTGAAATGATCAAAATATGGTTTCTTAACGTTCATGGTATCCTGACTAATCTTGATAAGACTTTATGACAACTTCATCTCAAGCTGCTGCAGTTTCAATAGAAATTGGATTGTAGGACGCACAATTTGATTTAGCCAAACACCTTTGGACTTGCGTTCTATTTCATTGTCCCTGAGTTTCATTACTCTCATTGTCTGGAACTTAATTCCATTTCTATTTGAACACTCATTAAGCACCTTAAAATTATGTGTGTGGTAAATTCACAGGATAACATATGCAAATAAGAAATCACCCCTCACCCAGTCCTAAATAAGCACTGTGGGTTTGTTAAATAAATTTGGGAGTTTCAGATCATTTCTTTTATGTAACAAAATTGTAACCTCGCACTTCCAGTACAGTTAGGATCTCTTTTTTCTTTCTTTAAATACAAGGAGAAAAAAGAATAACAATATTTTCATGTTGAGTCAGAAGGGACGGGGTTGTAGTGGAGAGAGATGAGAATGGAGGGAGGGAATGTATACAGCTTCTCTTTCGGGTTTTGGCAAAAAAGAGTAATTCCCATCAACTCAGCTTGGCTAAGAGAGGCCTCCAAATAAGAATTCTTGAGATCTCTGACTCTTGTCCACATAAAAAATTTTAAAAATAATAAAAAAAGAAGAAATTACAAATGATCTGGTCTCGAAGGCCAGAAGTCTAACCTTTGATGTTGGCTTTTCGGAAGTTAAATAATAAACCACAGTTTCTTTTTTTCCTCTTTTTAAAGAGGGCTACTTTATAAAGCCTATCTTCATAATAAAAAGAAAGAAAACATAAATAAAAGACACTCAAATATTTATACAGTTATTCAAAGGATTAAATGTATTTGGTAAGGTCCTAAGGTTATTTAATATTTTTCCCTTCTTTTGAGTCTTTGTTTTTAGCTCTGGTACATTGAGGATATTTTTTTTCCTGTGGTTTTGTTTATAGAAATTAACTAATTCCCTTATGGTCCTGGCAGAAGTTACTTCAGAAATTTGCAAATACAAATGAATGAGAAAAGAGATACGGTGTAGACGAGATAAAGAAGTATTTTAACAATTGCTATGCTCTTTATATTCCATTGCTTAGTTAACACTGAGTATTATTGAATAAATGGCAAAATAAAGAAACCCACTAACAGTCTACTTATTTGACTCAGAGATAAACATCTCAGGGATCCATACTCTCAAAAGGTATAATTTTGCTTTGAATTTTTATATTCTCCATGGCAATGTCCATGTTCAGGTGTATTTTCTCTCACTTAAATTGGGAAAGGAGGGGAATGGATAGTTTCGATGTTAAAAATGCAGTGAATTTCTATTCGTCACGAGTGTGGGCTAGTTCTGTGGACTTTCCTCCCTCTCCTGCACCCCAGCTAGGCTTCTCTTGGGAAAACAGATCAAACTTTCCCTCAGTTTTGGTTTGTTTCATTATATCAGAATTTAAATATCCAGAGAGTCGTTTCTGGTAGATTAAAACACCAACACCACCACCAACACCACCAACACCACCACCAGCCACGCTACCTTGATGACCTTACAACTCTTTGAAAGTCCTGATATTGTAATTTCTTAGTTGGTTAGTAAATCAGAGGTTGGGGCCAAATATCTTCCAGTGAGATTGTGACTTTCTACTTAGGATGAATTAAATTTCTCTTAGCAAACACGAGCCAATATTCTGTGTAGTTAAACAGTTTGGTAAGTAGATAATTTCTTCATATGGTATCCACGGAACATCATTTCAGATAACATGGTTATGATCAATAGAGTTTTATTCAACAATTAGGTGTTGTATAAAGCCCCTGGGAGAGTTGTATAACATGGTCTCTGCTCTGAAAGAACTTCTCACCTAATGTCATTTTTCTGTAATCCAGAGGGTACCTTAGTGACTTGCTGTGAATTAGGGTCATAATTATGACCATCATTTGTCATCGTACCATGGCTGCACAATCGCTGGTTAATAGAGGGTTCAGATGATAGAACGCAGGATAAATCACATCACCTTCTCCCGGAGCAGTGTCTTGGTGAGCGGAAGCAGAAGCAGAGAATGGAACTCATATCATTCCCATCTGCAAGCTCTCGTGACATATGAAGTGCCGTGAGACATTTATGGTTTTGCTGCTACCATCAAGACCTTTGGCAGAGTTCTAAACTTATTTTAGTCTCCCTCTCTTTCTCTCCCCCCTCCCCCCGCTCCCCCCATCTCCCTCTCCTCTCCTCTCCCTCTTGTTGGCTATTTCCAGCTGTTTATTTTTATCTTACTTTGAGATGTTTAAATGAAAGACATAATTCGAACGTAAATTGTGGTTATTATTGGATCTGGCTAGAACAATAAGACAGCGATAGCAGTTTGGGCTCTCCTGGCTATGTATTTTGCACTGAATTACCTGAAAGTAAGTTTGAGTAGTGGCTCATTCATTCATTCAGTGAACACCTACTATGTGCCAAGCAAAGACTGTTACAGACCTTGCATAGACTTCATAGTCCAGAAAGAGAGAGAGTCATTCAAAGAATCACATAAATAAAGGTGAAGTTAAAAGAATCACATAAATAAAGGTGCTGTGAAGCTAGTGCAGGAGGATGATTTGAGTTCATCTATCAGGGAGAAGAGCTCGGGTTACTGAGAGGGGTGGTCAGGGAACTTGCTCCCACGGAAGTGATGATCGGACTGAGTGCAAATTTCTATGTCTGCATGTTTCCTTTAGTCAGAGCACAGTGTAGCAGAGTAGAAATACCACGGACCCTGGAACCAGATGGATAAGGGTTCCAAACTTCCATGTGACCTTGGATGAGTAACCTCATTTCTTTGAAACTTAGGTTTTTCATCTGCAAAATCGGAATAGTAACATGCATCCTACTGGATTGTTTTGTGTTGTAGAAATAATACGTTCTTTAGATGCCTGATTCAGTTAGATAGTAGGTGCTTACTATTATTACTTCATCTATGACAAAATGTGAATTATGTAAACCAGGCCTTATCCTTTCCAGAGAGATCTTTTTAAAGAGGCCTTTCTGGACCACGTAGCCTAAAGCCTCTCCCTACCACGGCATTCTGTTTAACTTTAACTGTTTAATTTTTTTACTGTCAATATTTGATAAATAAAAAATAATATATGTACCATTTCTCCTATGAAATATAACCAATCAAGACCTGAGAGTCTTCTACTGAACTTAAGAACTTAGTCTTTTTAAAATTTAAACTATCGCTGCATATGAGATCCTGGTATAATTCTGTTAGAAGATGGAATTTTTTTTTTTAAAGAAAGTCAAAATGATGGTAATTATGTTAAGCGTCAATACAGTTTTTATTGCTGGGGGACCAAAAAAAACAAGCACACACACACACATACACACGTAACATACAAAGAAAAAAAATTATTTTTCCTTTGGGAAAATGGTAATACGCCTAAGCAGGTTTGGAGGAAGTTGATTGTTTCCCAATCAGAAGGACATTTGGGATAACGTATGAATGGGTTGATCATGGTTCTAGGTAAATAAAGTCTGAAATAGGATCCGCTTTTAGACCTATGGAGGAGGAGGGGCTCTGGGCTAGGACGCAAGGGCTAGGACGCAAGAGCAATGCTGCGTTTCGGTCCTGGCTTTGCCTTTGCCTTTGGCTATGTACCTGAGACTTGTTTATTTTTCTTTCCTGGGCTTCAGTTTCTTCACCTCTAAGTTGAGTGGATGAAACGGCCACCAAAGTTCAACAGTCCTTCAGACTGTGCCTCTGTGGTCTTCTCAGATCTGGGTTCCTTGGTGAGCAGAGGGTGCAGGCAAGGGCCAGGTCCCAGTGAGTGAGAGAGGCTGGCTGCAGGTGTACGTCCCTTAACGCCGATGTGCCGGCTCTGGTGGGCTGGCGCTGACTACAAGCTTCTTTGCATGGGAAAAAGTTCTCTTCCAATTACACAGCAGTTTTGTGGTGGCTGAGGGCTATAATGGGAATGCTTTGCAGCCAAAGCACTCTCATTCATAAATTCCACTGTGCCACTCTCTAATTTTTTTCTTTTGGATACATCGGTATTTTGTGGTTCCCTCTACCACAGCCATGCAAGCAAATGTGAGTAGTTAAATATTGTCATGGTCTTTAAGTCTCTGCAATAGGTGAACATGACAGTGTCAATCATAGGCAATATATGGTGCGGTAAATAAAAGTGAACTGACCCTTCCAGTATTTTCTAGGAAGCTGTCTTTAAAATGAAGGACGGAAAGAAACTGAAGATGGGAGCTGGTTTGTTCTAGTTTATGGATTCCTCTGAAAATAGATATTTTATCCAGGTAAAAGGATATACCCTGTGTGTTCATCACACACAATGAGATACATATGCTGAATGTCAGCCCCTTTGTGTAAGTGTGCAGATCTATTGCAAATTATGGAAATTTAAACTGATTGTTAAAAATATTTTCTACCTCTGTTTTTGTAGCTTGCATTATTCCTGAGTTCCCTTTTCGGAAGTCTCTAAAATGCAGAAAGAAAATCAAAGTAAATATCGTTCAAAGAAAAGTAATATATATATATAATAACCACATAGAATCCCTATGTGACGCATACTATTTTAGTATTTGTTTATATTTTAAACACAAGAGGTATATTCCCTTAATTCCAGTGTATCGGTCCCTTTGGCAGGGATCTAAAAGACGTATGCTTCGTGAAAAACTTCTTCCTCTGAGAGTCTATACCGTGCACTTGCATAGGTATGTATGTTGCGCAGAGCATTAAAAAGTTATCATTTGCTTTCTGCCATGCAGTGTCTGCTGTGTTTTCGTGGCAGCGATGAGGGATATGGCAATGAGGTTTAGCGTGAGTGTAATTTCGGAAGTACTATTAGCTTATTAAAGCATTGAGGCTCGGTCAAGCTCAGTTTAAATGACCATAGATACGTGTGAGAATGGGTAGCACATTGTAGTAGTGAACTTGTAGATCGTAACTCTGCCAAGGATTTGCCTCTGTATTTCCCTTCGAAAAAGATGACTGTTCCTCTGTAGATATGTAGCACAGAATGTGTTTCTAAACAGCTCCAATAAAATCTCTTTATTGGTGTCTCTTGTCTACATACAGCCACCTGTCTAAAGGCATAAATTCACATGCATAGAGTTGTCTCTTCTCCCCTGCATAAGTATATGTCACCCCCATCGGCATCAATGAAAGCCGTGTGCTTACCAGCAAGAGAATAGATTCATATGCTGTGAGAAGGTATGGAATTCTGATTTATGGTCTGTGTTGCTTTTAATGGATATACCTGCAACAGCCATAGAGCTAAAAAACGGTAAGGTGTTAAAATAAAACATTTTACAGTGCAATATATTGCCTGCTTGTTAGTTAAAAGCACTACCAGGGAGCACATTTTAGCTAAATTTGGTGGTATTAAAAATACATGTGGAGTATCCTGGCTTTCTTTTTCCCACTCTTGTGCTCCGTATTTCTCCAAGCATGCCTTCCTTGCTCGAGGACTTGCTGCCTGTGACCTCTAGGGCACCGAGGGTGGACGTTCTGTGTCGCTCGAGACAAAACTAAAATGAGAGATTAAAGCAATTCCGAAAGATTTCAAGATAGGCTGCTGCCAACTCAGCTTCAGAAGAAGAAAAGGGAAAAGAAACTAGTTTCTGGAGTCGCCTGTAATCTGGATCATAGAGAGCCATTTTGGTGGTGTCCTCCACGGATGTAAAGTAGCTGGTGCTTTCAGACTCTTCATGCCAGGGCTCAAAAGCCTTTGCAGAAACGTTTATTAAATATTTAAGCGTTTCCTCTTTCTGCCTCTCACTCAGCAACAGAGAGAGCCAGAGAGCAGCATTTTCTACGCCCAGCGAGGTACCAGTGGGCGACCGTGGTTCCTTGGGGTGACAGGCGAGGGTCAGCTGGGTTTTGGGGGATTATGCTGCAGCCAGCCCCCACACCCCCAGCCTGCGAGCGCACCCGTGATCCGAACCACGGGTGCTCACGAAAGCCCTTGGATCCGTGCCCTTCTGCTTAGTCTTTAATTGAGGTGGCTTTTTAAAGAAACTCATGACACTTTAGAGAATGGTTAATATTATATTTCAGCAGAAAACAATTGCAGGCATAAAATTTAGGATTACCTCAAGCAAACCTTTTGTTTTGTTTTGTCATCCTTTAGAATACTCCAGGAAATATTTCAAATCTAACTATACCCATCAAGAACCCGTGGGCCTCGTTATTAGAAATGCTGGCTTGTCCTCGTTCGGTATTTTATGCTTTACATGTTTTACACTCTGCCCGATTCTTGTTTTTAGGTGAGCATGAATCAAATCCAAAGGGACATTTTTAGCTATTCCAAGAGCTCTTGAGAAGGAACAATAGTCTGAGTTGGTTTTAAGTTTCCTGGTAAAACCGCTTTTAATATTTAAATAATTTTTCTTCTGAAATGGAGAACTTCAATAAGAAAGTTATTTAATAGCTAAGTTACTTTAGCAACTGGCTTTCCTATTTCTTCCTCAAAATCTGGAATAGTGCTAAAATAAAATATAATGTAATATTTAGCATAAATATACCTAGGACCTGTGAAAATCCCACTTCATAGCATTTGTAGGGAAATGTAATGCATGCAAAAGTATACAGTAGTTTATATAGTAGTTTTATTTTAACTAGTACAATATAACAACCTGACATGCTGTGAAAAATAAATAACTTTTTGAAAATGCATTTTCCAAGTATGAAAGTAATATTGAAAAACGACTGAGGTAATGACTTTTGTATAGATTCTGAAAGTGGAAGAGAAGGGAAGAATAATTTATGGCTTAATGCATAGAGTTATACAAAGGTGTGAAAGATTTTCTTTTTTGTGGGACTGGGAGGAATACGCTGTGCTGTTTTGCAAAAAGACTCAGGGAACACAGCTGACTTGTGAGTGAATGTGTGCAGAAGTCTTGGCTAACTCATTTATACCACGGACTCTCTTTGTTTCGGTTTTGAGTTTAGCAGATTGGATTCCTTTTTATTCCTTCATAGGGAAAAAAAAACCCCTCTTTTGGCTGTTAAATTCCAATTTTCCAAAGGAAGTAAACATTCCATCTTGGGCTTCTCACACATTCAGATAAACAAACCACTTTGAATCCCATAATGTTTATGGAAAGGAAATAGACTCTCCATTTTATATGTGGGGGTCCAGAGAAGATGTGACTTGCCTAGGGTCACTCAGCCAGTCGGTATCTGGACAGGATCTCTTTCTACCCAATCCCAGGGCTCTGGTAGTGTCTGAGATTTTCATAGGCAATTCTAAGTGCCCAGGGACCAGGTCGGGCCAGCATTGAAAGTACTGCTGTTAGTCTTGCTGATATAGTTAGGTCCACAGCTCAAATATCATTAGATCATTGGCACTACCAAGGAATGGTTTGGCGGGGTGGGGTGATGGGGGGGTGGGGGAGACTTGGTTTCCCTCTTTTAGTCTCTGTCAGCCCCTCCTAGGTCTTTTCGAGTAAACATACAGTCTAAGTAAAAACTGGGCTTGCTTGCTGTGGAGCTTAGCTTCCATACAAGTTTGCAAACTCCCCTCACCCCAAAATAATCATGCCCTAAACTCCTTTTCTGTGATATTCTAGAGCTACCACTGCATTCGATTTTAAGTGTTTTGGCCTTGAGTCTCTGCATCTCTTGGTGTGATTAGCTAGGTTCATCTTGATTGAAGAATATATACATAAAAAGTTATTTTTATTGGCTCTAAATATCTGGGCAATGATTTAAGTGGTAGGTAGAGAAGGTGGGGAGTGGATTTCCCTCCTCATTTCCTTTCACTGCTTCCCATGGTGTTTTGACTTTTTGCCATGAGGTTTGTAGGTCAAAGGAGGAGGAAGGTGAGTCTGCCTTTCTGTCTACCAAAAGGGATAGTGGTGGTGGGTCATGAGCTAAGAGAGACAGGACTACTGAGACAAGAAAAGATCATAAATTCCTAGGACAGCAAAGAGCAATGACGGATGAGGAGAAAAATCAAGATACTCTCCTGCCATAGTTTCCAAGAACTGTGGTAAGTTCTTCAAAAATAGCTTGGACAGTCAGCAGATCCTTATCACTCCGGCGTTGCCCATGAGCCTACGGGAAGGCATTTGTGCAGAAACAGCCTTTGCAAATGGAGTTGGACCCTAGTCCTATTCTCTTAGCTCTAAGGATGTCTGACATGGCAGGTGAGAAGGTGACAGTGGTCCTTGTTGCAGTGGAAGCTTAGGGGATTCAAGAGATGAACTTATCTTCCTATCTGGAAATGCTGACCCATCTCTGATGAGATGATGCAGCCGTTGAAGGGCAACTCTGGAATCCTTCTGATATTCCATTTGTCCTTCTCCTTTCCTGCCTTGTAAACTCACCCTATCGTGAAGCCAGTGTTCCCCAGGGCCCAAGTTTCTACTGACCAGGGCAAGGTGATAGAATAGAATGAAATGGTTTCATGTTCTCCATCACTGAGTGAGGAAGGGGGAGAGGAGGAGAACTTCCATTTTAGGTCTTTGGGGGGATTCACCCAAGGACTGAATCTTTAATGGTAAAATTCGAGGTCCTCTAAACCCAAGAGAGAGCGATTTTGAGGAGTGAGCGGTTAACACAATACTTTCCTATATATGTAAAGCTGGGAAGGGTGATAATGTGAAAGGTAAATTCTGATCACCCATATCCTTCAGTCCCCCACTCATAAAATGAGGCTGAAAAATTACTTCTTACCTACCCATGTAAAATATCCTGGGATCCGATTAAATAATAAGGGTAGCCAACATTTCTTATTACACGCAAGACCACTGTGGTCATCCCTATGTATAGATGAGGAAAACTGAAGCTTAGAGAAGCAGAGTGGCTTCTACAAAGTCTGCAACTAGTTAGTAGAAACCCTGGGATTTGCATCTAAGTCGTTTAACTTCAGAGTCTGTGTACTAAACCATTTTTCTCTATAGCGTCCTTCAAATGTGGTCTAAGATCCTTCACTCCTTTGATTTATAGCATTAAATTGCTGTTGATAATTTAACCTTTAGTATTGTTTAATACCCAGAGCTGCCAACTGGATTTCCCGAGTTGGAACTCACAGTTTCTTCAGGCATTTACTTTTCATTTATTTTGGTGGTTTTCACTGATGTTCTATTCAGCAGAAGGAAAGCCGAGAAATTTTCGGTGATTTAGGAATTTTCCCTTTCTCATAAGCTTTCCTTGTTGATGGTTGATAGGCCTTTGTATTTATTGCTCCCTTGATGAAACACTGTCCCGAACTCAGCTGGCTTGGTTCTCTCCGGCTCCGTCTCTGCCTGTCTCTTTGATGGCTTCAATGAGCCAATAATATAATTAAGTGACAAAAATAGAAAATACCTAAGGCTTCTGGTTTGTTTTGAATTTTCTAGTAGGAAATATCCTCATTCCTTGATGTTCTCTTGCATAGGTTTCCGAAAGAGCTCCATGTTGAGCCCGATTTTATTGAATGGCCTTTGTGTTTATGAGGGAGAAAAATGGAGATGGGGCATGGTCCTGAGTGGACCAGGTAGGTAGGAACCGTAGGGCGGGAGGGTTATGAGCTTTGCTCTTGGTTTTTATTACCTGGAGCTCCATCATGAGTCTCAGGGTGGATTGAAATCCTATATTGAGGCCAAAAGTGAAAGGAAAACCAGGACAAAGAAATCCGCAGGGCAAGGGGTGGGGCTTGCTTAGCAAGAGCAATGGAAAACAAGGACAAAGTAGCTTGTAGCTTGCCGCCTAATACGTGTAAAGCGTTGGTACAGGCAAGATGGAGTTAATTCAATAAAATAAATATAAAATACTCTCTCCTCTGTCAGGCCGCGCTGGAAGCGGGTCAGAGGTCACTGAGCCGCTTCACTGGAGCACTAATCGATTTGCTGTCAAGGTGGCCTGCTGGGGTTTCAAGCCGGAGAGGAATTGAGAGGCGCTCTGGCCCAAT
Source organism: Ursus maritimus (assembly GCF_017311325.1). Taxonomy (NCBI): domain Eukaryota; kingdom Metazoa; phylum Chordata; class Mammalia; order Carnivora; family Ursidae; genus Ursus; species Ursus maritimus. The sequence goes on from NW_024423897.1 coordinate 15,412,289, forward strand.
TTCCATAATTGCTCACTGCCTTTAGTGTACAACCTTTTATGAAACACAAAAAATATATCATGGAATTGTATTGATTAGCCATTGGGCTGAATAATTCACTTAGTATTTATTACCTGACCCCAAGAGGTTAAATAAATCCACTATCTAACTTGGGTTTGTGAGAAATATTACTTATTCATTGAAACGTGGGCTGATTATTGCACAATAGGCCTGTATCTTTGTTTCTTGATTTTGCAAACAAGGTTAAGCCTTCTTGCATTTTGGGGCCTATAAGTCTGAAAAAAAAAAACAACATTGTTTGAATGCTCCCCCAAATAAGCCCAATAAAATCTGCCAAATATAATTTTGAAGGGATTTTTTGATCTGGAAATTAGAGCATGTGAATCAAGTTTCAAATGGCCCCAAACTTTATGGATGGCTATGAAATATAGACACGAACCTGGAGCTCATTGCGAACACTGCGTTTTACAATAATAGACTTACTAATGGCGAGATCTAAGCCCAGTTTTATTATTAGCGTTTTTGGAAGCTTATCCTGTTTTACTAAATACTCTTAAATTAAGGGTCCTAGGAGATAAAAGTGTATGTGGGGGGGGGCGCCTGGGTGGCACAGCGGTTAAGCGTCTGCCTTCGGCTCAGGGCGTGATCCCTGCGTTATGGGATCGAGCCCCACATCAGGCTCCTCTGCTATGAGCCTGCTTCTTCCTCTCCCACTCCCCCTGCTTGTGTTCCCTCTCTCGCTGGCTGTCTCTATCTCTGTCGAATAAATAAATAAAATCTTAAAAAAAAAATGTATGTGGGGGGATTGTGTAGGTAGGAAGAAGACTCCTTCTGTCTTAAAAATGAATTAACCATGGACAGATGATGATATTCATTCTAGAAAAGATGATTTCAAATAACTTGAAAATACGATGGAATTTAATCCGTAGGGCATCTTCTGAATTTGTAAACTTTGGGACGCTCATTAATTATTTACAGGTATTTGCATATTTCTTTTACTCTGACTGAAGAGTAAATCCGTTTTGATGTGCTATACATCCCAGTCCCTACCACAAGACATCCAAATTTAATTATGTTATCGGTTGCCATACGCTCTCACTGTCAAGAAGGAACCCTGCCCTGCTACAGCCCTCCCTCCGAAAAAGATGTTTTTAACTTTTGTGTAAAGTCTTTCTTCAGTTTCCTGTCCGCATCCTCCAGCATCTCAAAGCATTGTTTCTGAAGTTTAATGGAATTTGTCGTAGGTCAAGAAAAGGAAGCCATGTGAAGCTTTTGTTTTTTCTCTCCCTTCAATGAAAGGGAAAGGAAAAAAAATTCACTTGAATTCAGCGCTAACTTTATGTTTGTTGATCGTTTACCATTTCTGTATCCAGGATCTAATCTTACGATTAATGGTAGGAAAAGCCAGGGCTCTGGTGTTAGCCTCAGAATTTGCTTTTCCTGTGCTGTGGCGTGGAAGGAAGAGAGGGCTGCAATGCGCACGAGAACGTCCGAAAGCACGTTCAGGTGTGCCCCACTTCCCGTCTTCCATGTGGCTGCGCCTGTGAATTTGGGCCTTGCATTTAAGTTTTGCGTTCCACGTTCGAATGATTTGTTGATTATCACTTTGGGAATTTTTAAGTTTGCGTTTTGGTATTTGGTCTCTATATTTAGTTTGGGGGTGGGGCGGATGTGGGAGGGTGGAGAAAGGAGGGGAGGGAAAGAGAGGGAATAGAATATTTGACTATTTTTTTTATGTGACATTTTCAGTCTTGCTTTCTTTCTGTCTGTGTGGGGCTCAGCTAAATGGAGAACATAGTTAACGAAATGACTTGAGAGCTCTTGATAGCCTCTTGAGATAATTTGGTTGTAAGCACTGCACAAAATGCATTGTCTGGGTATACTCATTCCAAGTGCTAATTGTGAATGCTCAATTTTTAAGGAAGCCAATGTCATAATACTGTTCACGGCAATTCCAAAATAAATATTAGTGAGACACTTTAAAAGGACGGGGTGGTGTAAGAGAGATAGAGAGACAGACAGTTTTTCTTGCCATGAAATTCTTTCGTAATTTAACATGGGCCCGGCTGTAGGGCACAGGAGTTGCCCACGTTCAAGAATAATAAAATATAGATAAGAGAACTATTGAAGAAGTTAGAAATACCACTTGGTTTTATGCCAGCTTTATGTAACAGTCCAAGGAAACTAGTTAGGAGCTGATCAAGGAACAGTGGTATGTCTTGGTTTCTAAATATAGCTGTTTTGGGTAGATGAGGGGACTTTATTCTTACGAGATACATATAATGAAAAGAGACTGGACTTTGGAATCAGGTGGTGCTGGCTTTGAGTCCTGACTACCACTGGTTCCTGAGCAAGTTAATTAATTTACCTCGTGTCTTTGATTTGTCCAGCAGGGGTAAGAGTACCTAACTTCCCGGGGCTGTGGATTGAGGACCGGGGATTACAGGAGATGATTCTGGCACATATTGTATAAATGCGTGGTGGTTGTACTATTACTAGTCTTCAGAAAACGAAGCAGGGGTATTTGTTAGAACCCACTGGTGTTGATTGGACGTTTTGGGATTGGTCTTGGTAGAGATTCTAAACCGAAAACAATCCACATATTCCAGAGCATCCAACAATGTATTCACCAGAAAAACCTAAAAGGAAAACACAGTTTGACATTGAAAAAAAATCTCTTTAACCATTAAAATTCCTTCAGAGACACGGGGGGTGGGGTGGGGTGGAGGGGGGTGGCAGACTTTCAACTACCCCCACAAATATGGAGGTTTTGTTTTTTATTTTAACTACAAGTGGCCAAGATTTCCCAACTGTTCTATTTTTACAAATGTAAAAGTTTCATCGCTGGGTCAGATTTAGGGCCTGTGTGGGAAACGGAGCTCTCTGCCAGCAGCACGGCAAGATTCCTGCTGTGTTGTGGTTTCCCTGTATTTTTACATTCCATGCATTGCTGCGCTGTGTCTAGAAGGGAGCTCTAAATCACCGGTGCTTTATGCGGGTTTGCCACCTTTTGACTCGGGCTTCAGAATTACTGCATTATTTTACAAGAGGGTCCGCTGGTGAGCCGGCTACAGATTCGGCCTCCTCCCCTTCTCCCAGCTCCACCCTCACTTCCCCAGGGGCGGTCAAAGGTAAACTTTATATAGCACAGGAAACATTTGGGACTGCTAATAAACAAATGCGAGACACGATGAAGCTTTAATTGTTGGATGTGCACACGCACTCGAGCACGAAAGTAAGCCTGGGTGACATGGCAAGGGGAGGAGGGCGTTACTGCCCCCCCCCCGCCCCCCACCATGGACAGACTTCTTAAGGACAGATTCTGTGCCTTAGTGGATTCCAGGCACGTTGTGGGAGAGTTCTACATACATGGTAGTCGCCTTCCCAGCCGGGAGTCCCCGGCTATCCATTCCTACAGCTCCAGCCCTTGATCAGCCCCTGCTGCCTCGCTGGCCTCCCAGCTGGTCTCCTGGGCCCTCCTCCTCACCGTCCACTGTGCCCGGTCCAGGCCTCCATGCACATGAGAGCCACGGTGGTCTCCATGATGTCCAGTTCTGAACATGTCACTTCTGCTCACAGATGTTTGCTGGAGCACTCTGCCCCCTTAGTAAAGCCGGAATTATTTGGCCTGTGGGTTCCAACCACCTCTTCAGCCTCATATTCCTTGAAGGTCCCCCAGGTGCCTTATGCTTCTGCGACTCAGATTTCTTCCTTTTCCCAGATCCAGTTCGTGCTTTCCCATCTCCATGTTCTGACTTCTCTTCTTCCTTCTGCCTGGCTACCTTTCCCACCTGCTTCTTCTGCATGAGGCCTTCCTCCAGCCCCTCCAGAAGGAATCCCTCCTGCCTCTTTCTACTGCTTTTTTTCATGGTTGGATTTTAATTTAAAAATATATCTATTTATTCAACCAATACTTATGGAGTATCTCTTCTATGCCAGTCCTTTGCTGGTTGCTGAAAGGCAGAGAGAAATAATAATGCATGGGCCCCTGGCCATCAAGGTTATTTTTAAAAGTTTTTTTTTCTTTAATAAGTTATAAAAGTAATTTAACTACGTTACTGAAAAATTGGGAGAGAAATAAAAAAAAAAAGGAAAGAAAAACCCCACAATCTGACCATACTTATCACATGCCATTTTATTTTATTTTATCTATTTTAATTTTTTTTTAAAGATTTTATTTATTTATTTGACAAAGATAGAGACAGCCAGTGAGAGAGGGAACACAAGCAGGGGGAGTGGGAGAGGAAGAAGCAGGCTCATAGCAGAGGAGCCTGATGTGGGGCTCGATCCCACAACGCCCGGATCATGCCCTGAGCCGAAGGCAGACGCTTAACCACTGTGCCACCCAGGCGCCCCCATCACATGGCATTTTAAATTCATGTCGACTTTTAAAAAGCTATCATGGTATAACTACAGTTGTGTATTCTTTGTTTTAAATGCTCATATGATTCTGATATTATATATATTTATATATAATTTTCCACATCACTAAATAGTTCATATTTAATGGATAATAAATTATTTTCCTATTGTTTAAGTTGGGTGTTTTTTCATTTTTCACTATTATAAAGAATACTAATGAGAATATTCGTATTTATAGTTATTTTTATAATTTGGATTATTTTTTAAAAGAATAGATTTTTCTAAAAAAAATTAAGTATCAGAACTCCTTTTTCAAGTAAACTCTGTTATGTAAGGATCCCGATTATATATGAAAGAGACTATGCTTGTTGTCATGGGGTAGGGTATCTAAACCTCTTCTCCCCCTTTCATAACCACCAGAGGCCTTGGGGCTCCTCTGCAGAGCCCCAGGGCTTTGTAGAAAATACTTTGAAAGCCTTGTGTTAAGTCTCAGAAGAAGAATTACTTTTTCAGACGTTACATTTTCATGGCTCTCAATGCAGAACGTCAAATGGTTTTCCAACAACTTGAGTTCCCTGTGCTCAATTCTATTGATTATTTGTGTGAGTACCAGTTTCTCTAGATCTTTGCCAGCATTGTGTATTATCATTAAATTTACCGTTTTGTAATTTAATACATGAAAATTGGACTTTGGTGTATATGTCTCTCTTTTTTTTTAAAGATTTTATTTATTTATGTGACAGAGAGACAGCCAGCGAGAGAGGGAACACAGCAGGGGGAGTGGGAGAGGAAGAAGCAGGCTCCCAGCAGAGAAGCCTGATGTGGGGCTCGATCCCTGCACGCCGGGATCACGCCCTGAGCCGAAGGCAGACGCTTTAACGACTGCGCTACCCAGGCGCCCCTGGTGTATATGTCTCTTATTACCGGCATGGTTGTGCATTTTTCCATGTTTGCATCTGTTATTTACATGTCCTTCTTTGTGACTTCCGCATTTCCTTCTCGTCGAGGACCTCTTTATTGGAATCTTAGTATTTTTATAATCGGTTTCTTTAAATCTTTATGTAGTAAGGGTAATAGCTATCAAAAATAATGTCTTACACATATTTTAGGGTTGGGAAATGCATATGAGTGATTCTTCCACTTTGTTTGCAAAATGAATACCTAAGATTTCATTCTTATAAAACTCTGGTTTAAGCCCATTGTGGTAAAGCAGGCTTTGTATTCTCCATAGCAACTGACGTTGAGTCATATATGCATCAGATGTTCTGAAAATGCTAGCTGGATGGATAAAGTTACTATGACAAGTGCTTACTGTTTTCCATCCTTGGTGCTCATCATGTCCCTGTTTGGGCTCTGGTCTCTACCCCTGCCACTGTCCCCACTGCCCCGGGTTGCTTCCGCCACACTCCAGCCTCCCTGGCCTTCTGACAGGCCAAACCCATTCATGCCTTGGGAACTTGGTGTTTCTTTCTTCTGGAACTTTTCTTGCAGAACATTCATGACTGCTTCCTTCTTGCTTTTCAGCTCAAATGTCACTTTCTCAGAGAAACCTTTTTCTCTTGCTTTCCTTTCTATCTTTCCATCCATCCAACACTCCATTCATCCTTTAACAAATGTTTGTTGAGTCCATATTACTTTACTTGGCTAAGGGGATATGGTAGTGAACAAAATGGATGAAGCCCTGCTCTCATCAAAATATCTTGGTTGTTTCCTTGTTAATGGTATGATTCTCTCCCTTCCATCCACAGAATGATAACTCTTTGTGAACAGGTACTTTGTTCTTCTTGTTCGTTGTTCCATTCTAGGCCCGCATACACTAAATAAATATTTGATGAGTGAATAAATGTTTCACATACTCCCCCCTCCCACCCCTAGTATGGTACCATTTCAATTGCTTGGAGTGTTGATGGCATCTTTTTAGAAGCTTAAACTTTCTTAGCCTAGCAGTCCATTTTAATTGGTTTCTCACTAGCTCATCACTAAGTTCCTGAATAGAATGAAAAGAAGTGTTGTTCTCTGTTTCCCCCATCTGCACCCCAAGTCTCCTTGTTCCCATCCTGCCACCCTGTTCTTCCTTTAGTGCATGAGCCCAGCTCCCGTTGGGGAGAGAGGATGACCATCTCTCATCTAGAGCCTGCTGGGATTTTTCAAGCACTATCCATACACTTAAAATAGAGACACTTCAGAAAGTAGGAAGCAGTTGCACAAAGCTCCAGCTTCAACCTGCTTTTTTTTTTTTAATGTTTTGTTATTATATTATGTTAGTCACCATACAGTACATCCCTGGTTTCTGATGTAAAGTTCGATGATTCATTAGTTGCGTGTAACACCCAGTGCTCCATGCAATACGTGCCCTCCTTACTACCCATCACCAGTCTATCCCATTCCCCCACCCCCCTTCCCTCTGAAGCCCTCAGTTTGTTTTAATAATAGAAACCCTTATTTGCCAAGTTCATGTCAGTTTTTCCCTTGCAACCTTTATTTGGAAAAGGAATGGACTGAAGTTCATTCTTCCAAAAGAGAGTAAATGAAAAATCCATATGAGCGGGGGGAACCCTGAGGATGACAATCTTGAAAGTACTTTATACAACTCGGGAGCTGCAAAGATCTGAGATTCAGCAGTGCTCTCCCCTGTTGACCAACTGTTGTGTGAGGGCTGGAAAATTAAGACTAGAGGAGGAGGAGCTGGGATCAGAATCTCCTTGTTTCAATTCAGTGTTTATCAGATGCCAGCTATATACTAGGCATAACGCTGAGTAGACTGATTAAGACGTGGATTACGCTCCCACAGGGCTAACATTTTAGGGCAGTGCTGAGGATCACCCGTGTCAGAATCTCCGAATTACTTTGGTCAAATGAAGTTTCCCAAGCCCCTGCCAGAATCAGAATTTCTGGGAACGGGTGACTGAGAATTTACATTTTCAAGAAGCATCTCTTAGGACTTTTTTTTTTTTTGCATTCTCAGGCCTACAAAAGTTGATCTGGTAATGTGGGAGAGAATGATAGTAAACATTTATTGAGTGTTGACTGTTAAGTATCTCAGGCAGCCTAACCTGATGAAGGAGTGAGCAGTGGTCTGGGAAGACTCCTCAAAGTAGTGGTATTTCAGTGGTGACTTGGAGAAGTTAGTCTAACTAGGAGGGGATGGGGTCTAGGCCTTGTCTAGGATAAACCATATATTAATAGGAGGAAGAATTTTGGAAGTCTCTGAGAAATACTGAGGTCATCAGAGTGTATGAGCATAATGTCCATGTGTTTACCGACAATGAAGGATAGGAGTAGTGTGCAAGTAGGGATTTCTTACTTATGAAAAAAATTCAGGCTGTGTAGACAGTGGCACTGTCTCTGCTGAAATGCTGGGCATACCCTCTTGAGGCCAGAAGAGTCAACTGGGTGGGGTTAGTGGAAATTTGGCAGGACCTAAACCAAATGAAATAGACCCAATCTCTTCTTTCTCTCCATTTTTTGTTTTGTTGGATTTCCCCCCAGTGGAAACTTGTGTGTGCTGTAGACAGATGTCTATTTTTCCCTCTTATCTTAGAGACACAGGGAGGGTGAGGGGCAGACAAAGGAAGGTTTGATGGCTAGAAAATAAAGAAAGTGGCACTGACCTTATGCTTGTCAATCATGCTATATTCTTCCCAGGTAGAAGTTCTAAAAAAAAAAAAAAATTGCTGGACTGATGTCCTTGATTTCAATTATCTAGGATTGTATTAAGCTTAGGGAAAGAAAAGTTTGGGAACATGGAATGCTTCTAAGACTTCTAGCTCTGACTTATACAGAGCATGGAGAACTGTGAGTCCAGCTTCTGGATCTTTTTTTTGTGCTGGGAAACAATAGCCTGGTGCGTCTTTGGGATGGTAAGAGTAATGGTGGCCAGCCTAGGTTTGCCCGTTAATGAAGCGCTTGTGCCATGGACTTTGTTGGCTGTTGGCTCAGGTTTTCCCATCTTTGCTGGTGGGAAATGTTATTTTTGCCCCCACCATTGTGAAGTCTTCTGTTTGCTTGGTTTGTTAGCGCTGACTGGCTTCCATGTATATCCTCTTCTGTCTCCTGTGGTCTTAAATGTTCTTACCCTGACCTAGTTATTTAAAAGTGTGAATTTGTTGATTTGGGGATATTTGTGTTCAACCTAGAATTTTCCCCCCTAAGTCTGAATGATAAGAAAACTAGTCTTCATTAACACAGAAGCCTGCTCACCAAAATACTTGCTAAATCTGGCTGTAGAATTTGACTTCATGACCTTTTAGGGTGGTGAATGTCAAAGACTGAGCCCGGGGCAGTGTGAAATAATAAACAACTGGGCTGTAAGATCCAGCTTGACGGGCATCATCTGACATCGCCTCCCTGAATTTATTAGAGTTAATCAATCCAGGCTGAAAAACGGAGCTAGCAAATCCCACCCACCATGCTCTATTTCATTCACACTTACACCGGGTAATAGAAGTTTGTGCGTTTGTTTCACTAGTGGATTTTGTTGAGGCAATCAAAGGTGTGTACCCAAATGGGCACTCCTCAGATGTAACCTGAAGAGTGATAAAATGCCCGAGAAGAAAATCACCAAGTTGTTTCAGTTGAATCGGTCAGGGCTTTTTTCCGGAGGTAAAACTTATTCTTCCTTTTCTAAGGTACATGTTGGCGGTGACTAAAGTTAGCAGGAATCACATCTCATTTCAAACATCCAGACAGACCTGTAGAGATACATTAAGGAGACGACCCATTGAAAGAGAACTACCTATAGAAAAATCTTTCAGGGTTCAGGCTAGGGCAGCTGCTTGTGACCTCAAAGATTGGAAATAAAAGGGCTGCTATTAGTTCCACGTCGGTTCTCAGAGTGAATGTTGCAGGGTGATGGAGGGTGTTAAGCTGTCAAATACTAGCAAGGGTTAATAAGGTTAAGGAAGAAATAAAAGCTGGTCAACAATAAAGCAGTGTGGATAAATCAACTCCAATAAATAAAGCCTGTCACGTTATGTATATGCTGTGCGGGAAAAACAAAAATCATAACTCACGTACTCAGGCAATAGTTACAGATTTGGCGCTGGGACATCCCAGATTATTTCCTTGGGCATCTTGCGTGCTCACTTAGAGACCTCTGCAGCCCCTTTCCTCTCTGGAAATCACTTAATCGCTTTCCTTGTGGGAGAATTCGCTAACATCAATCAGAGAGAGTAAAATATAAGAAGAGCAGAGCCAGGGTAGCTTAGCACCTGATGTCAAGGAAAGGCCATTATAGGCGACCGCACCAAGGAGGTGATTCACTTTCAATCTCCTTTGACCTCTGCCCTGGAAAGGGAGGTCAGAGGATGCCTTCTGTGTGGGCTAAGTTTGCCCAGCTGACTGGAGAAATGCAGGGCATGGTGACCAAAGGATTTTGCAATGTCTTCTGTATATTTCCTATCAGTAGCTCAAGGTCCTGAGGGCTATGTAGCTGATATGCCTTCACACCAATAGATACTTGTCATTTGGCCACAGCAAAGTCTTGGGAACAGAAGTCTTGCAGAAGAGGTGGCTCTTTTGACCTATGTTGGTATGTAAATGCCAGGTTCAGGTTCTGGCTCAGTTGTAAGTGGTTGATCACTGGTCATCTCAACTGGCCCATGAGCCTCACTGTTATTGTTTCATGTCTACTTCCAAACCCAGGGGCCATGGAGAATACTTCTGATTAGCAATCAGTCTCACTTAGAAGTGATTCTATAAAGCATAAATAGCAAGGAGTCACTTGACGTATTTATTTTTTAAAGAAACATATCCCCACTTATACATCTAAATGAGTAATTTCCCTCTGGGAAGCCATGAGCTTATATGATTTCTTTAAACCTTGGTTTGCCCTTAGTCTGGAGCATGTTACTTTGAATATCCTTGATAGAGATAAGTCTTCATTTTGGGGGGCTCTGTTTAGAAAGAGCCAAATGTTAGAAATTAAGCAAGTGGTCAACTTGTATGATTTTCTTTGTTGCATTTGATCATGAAGTATGAGTAATGGGTTTTTTTGTTCGGTTGTGTTTGAGGTAGGACAATAAGGGAATTTCTAAAAGAGAAATTCCAAAAATATATCAAGCAAGGACCATTAAATTGGGAAAATTTCATGGTTATGCCAAGGTTTAAGTGTGGGTAGGCATGTCGGTTAAGCATCAGCCCTATCATTTCATCGTCCAGGATGTCAACTGTGGATCAGGTAAAGTTTGTGAAGGTGAGGTTTCTATTCTCAGGAAGCATCTTCTAGCAGGCAATTATAAATCTATGAAAAGTGACCTTGGTGGCTTCTCTGCTTGGATCTGTTGAGCCTTTGGTAGTTGGCTTGTGGGGTGTATAGGTTTCTAGGATTCTCAACATCAGGGGTGGCCCAAGTTACAGAGATTTTGTCTGAATACTGTCGGCCTTCCCATTCTAGGAAATAAAATTCTTACCTTAAACTGCTATTTTTTTTTTAACCAACAATTCATCTTTCCTTGCTTGAGTAATCCCAGGAGCAATCTAAAGAAAGAATTTTGATTCCAAAGAAACAAACTCAGAAAGCTGTGAATTGTTAAGAAAACATGCTCGCTTCTCATGTGCCTGTCTCTCCTCTCCCCCATTCCCCACTCTCTCCCTCACTTCCACATTTAACCTAGAATGGTTTTATTTAGATAGCAATGCTTGATTATTTTTACATGGATTGATTTCCTATCAGTGGGTTCTCTCTGTCATACTTCATGCTATTTCATAGTAAGTAATACATTTGGCTGTTCTTTTAGGATGCTTCTGGATTTCCCTATAAATTTAAACAGAGTGGGAGGTATGGAAACTAGCTTCTAGAATTTTGTTTTTGTGAGTAAAAGACAAAGTCAGGTAAAGATTAAACAAATACAATTTTTTCCTATCGACATCTACGTGTTCCGAACCATACAAATTAGCAACTTCGCAAATGTAATATGGTGGAGGAAGAGCTCCTATGTCCCAAAGGCTTCACTCCTTGAGACTGTCTTCAGGACACACAACATAGTGAGCTTCATTCATATCAGTCTAAGGAAGAAGGACAATGGGAAGACTTATGAAAAAAATAACTCAGGCATCAGACAGACCGGGTTTGAGTTTCAGCATTTTCCTTACCAGTCGGAAGGCTTGACTTGGTTCAGTCTGGGCTTCATTTCCTTATCTGTACAATAGGCATAATTCCTGTTTCATAGGTTTTTTAGTACTGTATCTATCACGTAACTATCATATGCCACGATAAAATGAGCACTCAATGGTCTCTTCATTTGCTTCTTTTGTCTAAAGTTATTTGCTAAAAATGAATTGCACAAACTTAGTCTTTTTTTTTTTAGTGAGAAAATTCTGGCACTGATATAGAAAATAAATTAATATTTGCTTAAGAGTTCTCTTTTCTACAAGTGAAGGAGAGCTTTTTATTACTGTAAATGGCCTCAAGCTTTCACAATTCCCAAAGCAGAGAAATAAGTCCAGGAACTTTGCTATATTGAAGGAAGAGATGGGAAGGCAAGGTCCAAATTCAGGGCCATTTGGAAATATAATAATTTCATTTCACAATTCCTTTTCATATTTTATTCAGAGAATTACAAAATCTTTTTTAAACTCAAATGCGAAAAAAGAGAAACCTTTGATTAAAAAAATTCTTGCATGTCCTATTCTTTTCCTCTCTGTCCGTCTCTCTGCCCATCCACATCTCATTGAATACCACTGAGGTGGCCAGTCGCCTTGAGGAACACGTGACATTGCGTCTTCAGAAAAACAGAGAAGACTGTTTTTAGTCTTTCCTTCTTCATTATATACAAACTGCGAGGCAGAAAGCCTTTTTGCCTGTCCTCTAATTCCTTTGCCCATATCCTTAATTAGTGTTTTTATGGTTAATCCCTACCATATATCTTTAAGAGTTTCGCATGAGTCGGCTCCCTACAAGTTTTATTGCATTCAAAATAGAGGCAAGCTGGTAGTGTGTGATGGTGGGAATATATACAGTCACCGAGAGGGGCTGGCTGTTACTTGTAATTGATTGCTCACTGAAGCCTGCCCGCGCACTTTACCCCGAGGCCTCGCTCTCCTCCATATGCCTAGTGTCAGAACTTGGAAGCCAGCTGGTCAGTCAGCGCACATCCTGTGGGAAGCAGCAGACACAGGCGGCCGGGTAGCCATCAGCCTCCCTGAGCACATTTCCTCTGTGTTTTGATAATAGTTCTGTAAGCTTTAATTATGCTGTGTGACAACACATTCATGAACTATCAAAATAAATCCTTTGAGGAGATGGCTGCTAGCAAGTTTTGAAGCAACAGTGCTTGTTGCAGAGGAGGAGCGAGGCAATCAGATTTTTCTGGGTCCCCCTCGACGTTGAAGCCCGATGAAACGTTCTCCTGCCTTTTCTCTCGTGTTGACAAATGCTCCTTTTAAAGCTGTGCCCTTAAGAAGTTAACGGAAGACACTGATTGCAACACGCGAGTGTATCCCACACAAGGGCTTTACAATTAGCAGCGGTAATGTGAGCATAAAAGCTGTGCCCCAATATCGGTATATAATCTGAGGGAACACTGCGGGGACCATTAAGGCCATTTACAGTTGAGACGGAGACTAATGGTATTAAATTATTACAGCTATTGCTAAAGGGGCATTCTAAGTGAATCCCTTCCAGCTGGGTTAGTTGTATATGCTCTTTGTCAACAGCACAGTCCTTTAAGGATATCCTTATTGTTCCTGATCGTTTAGACGTGATGCCATGTGCTTTACTGAAAGTCTAAATAACACCCAACAAAAAGACTGGGAATTAGTATTTGATTAAACTTGGCTTAGAGTTAAGTGGAGCTGGGTGGTTCTTAGGCAAAGCCCACTTGCCTTTATACACACATACGTGTGCCTGTGGGCTCACATAGGGGATGGTCTGCATTCATGAACTGTGTGCGACAGCGTTCTGTTGCCTGGTTACACGTGCACAGGTGGACCCATAAGTCAGAGCTGTTTGCATTGTTCTATGTGATTGTTCTATTTGGAACATGGCAGAATTTAGGGGATTAGAGTATCAGAAGGGAATTCTGTTTAGAATCCAAGTTTTTAAGAAATAAGAGCAATTTATAATCTTCAGCACACATCAGTCCCTCTCTTTCTCTTGTTTCCCCCTTGTGAGCGTGATTGACTGAGAGATTATGTGAATGTCCTTTGAGGTTAAGATATTAATTAATTAATAAGTTAATTAGTTTTTAAGTAGGCTCCATGCCCAGTGTAGAGCCCAGCATGGGGCTTGAACTCACAACCCTGAGGTCGAGACCTGAACTGAGATCGAGAGTTGGACGCTTAGCCTACTGAGCCACCCCAAAGTTAAGATATTTTAGCTCGCCAAACACCTAATCAAACATTGCGAAACTCCTTTACAGAATAATTGAATATTAGGGTCTTTGGTTTTAAAATTGAAAGCAAATTTAAATTAAAGCAAGGAAGATGCAAAGAGAAATTTGGGAATAATTCAAAGTCACCACTGAGCTTGAACAGTGAACAAGGCATGAATTAATAACCAGAAGCACAAGACAGAAAAGACTGAAGCACACAGAAGAGCCCTGCTTCTCAGGCAGGGATCAAAGGTCATTGCAAATAAGATCAAGTAGGTTGCCATATTAAGTATATTCATATTTATCACTGTAACTATTATGCTATGTATGTGTGTTTCCTTCCTATTGTACACGTTAATTACATAATTAGATAATTAAATAACTTTTGTTAATTGCCCCCATAGTTTGCCTTGGTCAAATATATTTATCGAGCATCTGCTCACTTCATGAGTTGCACTGTCCTGGGCACTTACAAGGGAGAGGAGAATCCTATCAGACATGATTCTTGCCTCAGAGAGTTCGTAATCGGGTTGTGAAGGATAAACAGCAGAAAAGGTAAACGCGTTCAATGTCATTATACGGTACTGGTTGTGACTCTGATACAAGGTGACAGAAGGGATGGAGTGCATACAGTCAATGCGTAGCAGCCTAGAACTGCCGCGAGGAGGAAGAGAGGAGAATGCAGAGGATCCCCCAACCCCGAGAGAACGTGAAGGGCTGCAGGGGGATTGAGCAGAATGGGTTTGGGGACTCCACGAAGGACCCCTGGGTTAAGGCAGAGCCTTGTCTTGGCAAGTGTTGTGCTGGGCTCTGGGAATGCAAGTGGAAAAGACGTCGTCCTACCCTCAGGGAACTTAGAACTTACTGCAGCCATTCTCAATCTCTGCACTGTTCCACTGAAATAAAAATTTGTTTGCGTGAATTTCAAGGAACTCACGATCCCTTTGAAGCCCATTGATTGATTCTGTGACCCAAGGTTAAGAACTGCTGCCCCACGGAAATTCTGGACTCTAAGGTGTGGCTGCTCTGAGGGGGGCAGGAGGACTAAAAACCTGGCAAAGGGATTTGATTGACATGGAAGGCAACAGGGAGCCTCTCAAAAGACCTGCAGAAGATGAGAGAGATAGGCCATTGTCCATCCACCTCATTTTCAGAAGGGGAAACTGAGAGCTAGAGGCAGAGGTCACTGCCCGAGTTCCCCACAGCCGTTCCTAGGGGCTCTTTATCATCCTCGGCTGAATGGACACTGCTGCCTGGGTCAGGCGCTCTTAGGAACGATCGGGGTGGCAGCAAAGGGTGCAAGATGAAAAACTGACCTCAGGTTCACATCTCCTTAGCAGAGACGCTCCAAGAACAATCAGGGGCGATAAGAGAAAAAGAGCATTTAGGAGGAAGCTAAGAACAAAGGATGGAGCCACTGGCATAAAAGAAGATCTACCGAATATAGTTTTCATGCACATCGCCGTCGGCCCTGGAGACACTTCCAGTGGGAAACCTCTTCTTGAACTTTGTGGCAAAGCAGAGAATCTTTGCAATCTTTGAAACCTTTCACTTTGGAAATATCCACAAAACAAATGAGAAAAACAAACATTAATGAGGCAGATATAAAACACTTCGGAGAAAAAATAATTTAGCATTTTTATAGTTGCTATAGAAACACCTCAGCCCTGACTCTTGCTAATTAGTTGGATTTTACACATTTTATATTTGGAAATGCAAATCAGTTTTCATAAATTATTACTTTTTTTTCATTTATACTTGCAGTACTGTTACCAGATACACACAGAAAGTCTAGGATATTATTTAGTTATATAATGTGACATACTTAGTTATATGAGCATGCCATTTATATCCACAAGACATTTCTTAGTTTAAATATTCTTCTGTTAAATGTTGTGGGAAATTATACAGAGATTTATAATTTTTACAGAAGAAAATGAGAAAATGTAAATTATGTAGTGGCTTACTAAAGTGTTTTCTCATGGAGTCTTGAGAGAGAAGGGGGGAGTCCTCCCCCCCTAAATAATAAACATTTGGAAACTTTTCCCTAGTCGTGGGAATTATGGTTGGTTAGGGTGTCTTCTGAACTTTTGGTACTAAACACTCACCATCTGTAAACACTTACTGGACGTTCCCTGATTGGAGAAGACACAGAAATGTTTGGAGAAATGGAATTCTAGGACATGCCCAAGATCTGCCATGGCTTAGAGTCTTATGGAGGGGAGGTGAGTGAACGCTCCAATTCAATCGATGGGAATTGTAGATATATTTTCAGTATATAGTCAGAAGACCAGAGGAACGAAGTTGCAGACTTTGGCTTTATTATTGAAAAGGGGGATTCTTTGACAGACCTGGGTCCAACTCCTGACCTCGCTACTTACCAGCTACAAGATTTAGGGCAAGTTCTTTGACCACTCCAAGCCTGTTCCTGTACAATGAGGAGAAAAAGAATGAAAAAGTCAGAGTTTTTTGGTGAAGATTATAAGAGAATATTTATAAAGTGTTTGGTTTGGGCTCGATACATTATAAGTGCTTACCTGGTGGTATTTATTATAAAATTATTATCATGGTCGATTTTCGTTATGCATACCTTTGTCCTTCTGATTTCAACTATGTGTAGTTGAACAAAAAATAAAACAAACAAACAGAAAAAACTATGTGTAGTTGAACAAGAGAAAAGAAAGCCAAGAGGAAAAGAACAGCTTAAATGGTGTTCTCCATCCCACCGTGTACATGCCTCTGAGTGAGCTCTAAATGTAAATCTGTCAAATCAGACCTTTGTACATAGATATTAACATGTAAGGTTGTAAATGCATATACACCACACTCGATGTGTAGCTTAAGGGATTTTCAAGGATTATTCTGAGTTTATGTAGTTTTAATTTTATACACTGACTTTAGAAGCAAACTCCCACACCACCGTTGAAGCCACCGTATTATTATTGTTGTTGCGTGGCTGATGTTATTATTGGCCTGATGTGAAGAAGCCCGTAGAGTAACTGATGGAAGGACTTGAACTTTCAGCTGAGATCTTGGGATAAATCTGGATGTCCCTGGAGGATTTTGATAAGGTGAGAAAACAGGTAGCAGGGAGAAGTGGTGGAAGACTTTTAAATGGCCAGTGTGAGGGAGACAGGAAAAAAGGAGGTGAGGCAGAAAGTGGGAGATGCTGGGAGCCACCATGACCCCTCTCCTGGAGGTCTTGACAGGGGTGGTGGCAGAGAGGAAACCAACCTCAGAGAAACTGGAGCCACAGAGAGGAGACCGATGGGCGATTAGCCACATGTGGGAAATAAGCAACACAGACAGAAAGATGTTTATATATCCTAGTATTTTTAGAGACCAAGGTCTTTTTAGTGATGTATTTGTATAACAAGGTGTCCTAATGCTTCGGAGCCTTCTCAGTCTTGTGTCTTCAGTTATTTGAAAAGCAGAGTAAACAGGATCACTTCCTTCCCTAGGCTGATTTCCGTCTTTTCCTGAATCAATAAGCAAGGATTTGTTTCTTCTTTGTGTATATGACCCCATTTAAATTCAGGGTTCATGGTAACATAAATGGCAAGTGGGAGGAAAACAAATAAAGTACAAATACATAAATACATTTCTTTTTCAAAATTCACCACATTAAACAAGCCACTAGTTTTGATGTTATCTCTGTTGGTGGTGGCTTTGCTATTTATTTCGCCTACTGGGGTACAGCCAGGCAGGAAGTGTAAGGAATTAGAGCAATGGGGACGGATAGGAACTGTGGCAATTGGAAAGCAAATGCTCCCTTCAGGGAGAGGTGCTAGGTGGGTTCTCAGCTCTATTTGCTCCTTGTTATTTGGACTCCTAGGCTTACCAGATACCGCCTTTCAACAGAAACCAGAAATTGGTATTTTCTTGTGAAATTTGACTTTAAATAATGGCAACTCATTAAAAAATTAAATCACTATGAAAGCCAAAACCAAATGAGTCTGTGGGTTGCTAGTCCGTCACCTTTCTTTTAGAGCTGCACGGTTCAATATGGTGGCCACTAGCTAGACGTGGCTGTTGAGCACCTGCACAATGGCTAGTTCGAATATAGGTACAAAGTATAAAAGACACACTGGATCTTGAAGATTGTCAATATATCAATATCTTTAAAATATTGATTGCATGTTGAAGTGAGAATATTGTGGAAATGTTGAATTAAATAAAACCTATTTATTAAAATTAATTTACCTGGTTATGTTCCCCTTTTAAAATGTGGCTACCAGAAAATTTAAAATGACCTGCATGACTTATATTTGTGGCTTTCATTCTATTTCTGGTGGGCGTGCTGCCTGAGAGTTTGAGCTGAGTTTTCCCACTAAGACACTATCTCAGTTGTGTTTGTGGTTTTCTGTGGATGAAGGTCCATAAACTTGTTCATTTGTGCAGCTCTTTCTTCCTTCATAGATCAACCTGAAGATCAGGAAAGTCCTGCTTTTCTGGTGAGTCCTCCAACCAGGTCCATTTTGATCAAGGATAGAGCTAAAGATGGATCTCATGCCTTGAGTTCAGGTTTCGGTTGGCTGGCAGGTGTGTACCCAGCTGTCCACCCCCCCATCCCTGCTGAGCCCCAGAAGTGATGTCCCAGTCATGGGCACAGAGCCCTTGGTACCTAGGTTCTTCAGAAGAACTTCAGGTGAACTCCTGGGAACCACAGTTCTTTTGTTTGCCTTAATGTCGCGTAAAAGCTTGTTTGTGTTGGAAAAAAAAAGCAAACCCCTTAAATTTGGCCAAGGTGAGGGTAAGCTGTCACTAGCATCATAAGAGTCATGTGATGCTCCCATTTTAACTGAATAAGTGATTTAGTAACTAACACAAGGTGATGGCTGGGACGGGGGTCAGTGAGGCCACGACTGGAAGTACCAACTTAGAAAGAGGGGAAGCCGCTGGATTCTTCTCCCCAGATTTTCCGAGAACACTGTGTCTGTGGGTCTAACTGAGCAAGTACTAGATTCGAATCCAGGGACTATTACTGATCCACCTGCTGGGTGCTAGGTTCAGTAGGGAATGTCTTCATAGACATGGTCTCATTTCTCACTTCATGAAGCATATGTAGTATCTCTATTGAGGTTTTATATGCTTAATACCAAGAGAGGAAAGGAAGAACTTGTCAGTGTCCTCCCATCTCCAGACATATGAGAGCTTTAATAATTTTATTAAAAGCAGGAGAGTTTGAATGTGCAGATGTAAGTATATAGAGTTTCTTTGGTCCAGTTCAGTAGTTCTCAAATTTCAGTGGGTTATAAACACACATCCACCTATGTGATACTTTATGGATGAAGTAAGTGATTTTCAGGGGTCATTTTGACTATGTGTGATTTTTGCTCTTCACGCTAACTTTAGGATCTGACTTCTTGGCTAAGATGTAGCTCCTCTATATGTGTAAGAGTCCTTAGTGCATGATTCCAGGTGCTTAGACCCAGAGATGTACGATAATTACCACCGCTCCCAGTGCTTACAAAATAATGTATGTTCTTGATGTGAAGGTGGGTGGGGTGGGGAGAAAACCCACTACAGCTTAGGTGGTCTCAGTTAGGGAGTGGGGGGTTGGCCGGTCTAGGGGAGACGTTATCTGGAAGTAGAGGTGACAGGGGAAGGCAGGCTGAAAGGGAAAACGGCTGGGTCCCACAGCTGCCTATGTTCAGGGATCCACAGACATTAATTACAGTCCACATTCATGTTATCTCTAGAAGGATCTTCAGTATCAGCTCCAAGATGAGCCCCTGCAAGTTCCAACAGTATCCGTAACGGGGCCCACAAATGAAAGTACGGGCTGAATGTTGGAGCTTTGGTGATTGTTGTGGAGAAGAATTTTGTGAAATTCTTCAACTCTGTGAGAGTTTACTGTTCTTGTGTGAGGAATATGGTGGTAGTAAGCTAGCGTTTTCGGTGAGCTTATTATATGTCAGGACTGTACTAAATATTATGATTACATCTTATGTCATTCACACAATACTCTGACATACGTATGACCCATCTCATTTTATAGACTGGGAAACAGAGAGGTTAAATAATTTACTCAGGGTATCAATTATCTCTATGGGACTGTGGCAGCCAAGATTACAGTTGCTGCAAGCAAGGGGACCTGTGCCCTGCCCCTGCCCCTCCCAAACCAAAATAAAACAGTGAGCTAAATAAGATAGAAGTTTATTACTTTTATATAAGTGATGCCTAGAGAGGTAAGTAGCCCAGCTCTGCTCTACAAAGCTCTCCAGCCAGGCTCCCTCTACCACATTCTTCTACCGTATGCAGAGTGGCCTCATCCCTACTGTCAGAAATGGAGTTATGGCTGTCCTGGCAGCATTCCTAGGAGCAGAATGGAGGGAGGCGGGGCAGGGCAGACCCCCTTGCTTTCATGACACTGGGTATTGCATCCAGCGTTCTGCTTACATCTGACTAGCCAGAACTTGGGCACATGATTCCCTAAGCTATAAGGTGGTCTGGGAAATATCTTCCCAGATTTTATTCTGGGAAGTTGTGTGTTCAGATGAATATTGGGGATGTTATGACTTCAGCAACAATAGACTTTGGTAGCCATAGTGACCTTGGGCAAGTCTCTTGAGCTCCTCTTGACTTACCTGTAAAGCGAAAATGGTGATGATAGTAGATCCCGACTCCAAGGAAGTTATGGGGAAAAAATGAGGCTCTTTGGAAAGCATTCAGTGTGGTGTCCCATAGCTGGCATCATTCAGAACATCATAGCTATTTTTAATTTAACATGACTAATCTTTTTCTTATTTCTGTTAATTTTGTACATATAGTAACACAGTCACTAGAGAGAGATGTTTGTTTTCTACATTTTCTCCTTCATATCCTATTTTCACGATTAAACAATACTTTCGAATCTCTTGGCTCCTACGTAGCCTTAGTTCGATATCTGTTTCCTGTCAGGCTGGGGTAGTAAGCTTCGGTGATCATAACTTCAAAAAGATTTAGAGAACAAATCATGAAAGACAGTGTTACATTGGTTTTCTTTCTCTTTCTCTTGATGCTGCCACAGATGGTCTCTTTTTCTTGTAAAGCTTAATTTTACGTTGTATGCTTGGAAAGCTGAGTGTCAATATAACTATTATTTAAAATAATTTTGGGACTTACTCATTAAAGGACGGGATTACTTGTGAAATTTTACATCTGGATCTGTATCTATATCTATTCTGGTTGTCACTGTATTAGATTGGCTTAGAAGAGAGGCTTTTATTTTATTTTATTTTATTTTATTTATTTATTTATTTATTTTTTAAAAGATTTTATTCATTTATTCGACAGAGATAGAGACAGCCAGTGAGAGAGGGAACACAAGCAGGGGGAGTGGGAGAGGAAGAAGCAGCCTCATAGCGGAGGAGCCTGATGTGGGGCTCGATCCCAGAACGCCGGGATCACGCCCTGAGCCGAAGGCAGACGCTTAACTGCTGTGCCACCCAGGCGCCCCGAGAGGCATATATTTTAAACTAGAGGCTTCCACTTGATTTCGGAACACTGAAGACTGTCATTCACATTCAACACCTTCTATTGGGAGGTGTGTGACCTAGAGCTATGTGCCTGGGACAGAGAGTGTCATACGTTCCATCTGGACCAGATCCTGACAAGTTATGCAGGAGATAGGGAGGCATTGGGTGCTAAGCCAGAATCCTTCAGTGGAACCTCTCTGGATGAATCCATCCAGATTCAGTCCACAGTGCATGGCAAGGCCGTAGTGGTCTAACCATCTCCCCCCCCCCCCCCTTGTTGGTCTAGCACTGTTGGTCCTCTGACCACATCCATGCTCCCCATTACCTTGGGTTCTTCTGCAGTGCAATCCCTCTGTCTGGAGCACCTTCGTCCCTCTTGGCCTACTCGCCTGCTTCTCATCCTTCAAACCCCTCTTTCAGGGAAGCCTCTTGGTTTTTACTCTCTTGCTTTCCTTCAGAGTGCCCATCTTGGGCTGTAACAGTATGCTCCTTAGGTGACAATTTGACTTGCGTCTGCCTCCTTCTTTAGTCTGTAAGCTCAGTGACGGCAGGGATTATGTCAGCTTGGCTCTTCACCGTGTGCTCTGTGGTTGGCCTGGTGCTCAACAAATATTTGCAGAAGAACTGTATTTGAAAATCAATAAATTATTTGTGGAGGTCATCCTATGGTACCTTATAAGACCTACCTGTAAACAACTTTTTTTTTTCTTTTTTTCCCAATCTTAGCAGTTGTTTGGTGGGCACATGGACTCTAGCTGACATGGAAGGCTAATGTTCTTCAAATCACATGTCAGCATTTTCTAAGCAGACACTAGAGTCATTCGGCCCAGCCTGGCCTGGTTAGAGAGACACCAAGCCAGGCAGCTTCTGAATAATATAGCAAGGAAGGCGAAGAATAGGATCCCTAAGGTTATGTGGTCCACATTGCAGAGCAAGATTTATTTTCATTATATTTTTTCTTAACTGAGGGCATCTTATCTAGTTAGACAGGCTTCTTTGGAACCAAATTTGTTCTTTGTGACATTTGGAATTAATACGAGGAAATACTCTTTGTATTGCCTGGTATTGAAAATGTCAGTAAACAAACTTAACAGTCAAAGAAGGGGGGCTTGGTAACAAAAGACATTGTTTCTTGGTGCAGGAGGTAAACAAGAGAGTTTAGAACAAAGGTTTTCTCAAAATAGGCTTTTTAGCAAACTTCGGAGCCCGGCTCTTGAACCCCACCCGCCTCTATTCTGCTGCAGTGGTGATGCTGATGATAATACTTATTATTTTAACCAGCCCCCAAAACTTACCAACACAAACACACTCTTCATGTCTGGGCTGACAGCAGGGCTGGGAAGGTCCTTATAGGATCGCAAAACAACTGGGGGGCAGTCGAGGGCTTCCGGCAGCCAGCTAACAAAAATATACTCTCAGAGGATACGGCTCAGGGAGGCGTGGGACCTGCACAGCAGTGAGCCTGAAAGCCGGCCTTTCCGTTTTTACAGAGCTTCACCCCTCACATCTGGTAGAGCTGTGACGACCAGCGTTAGACCATTTTAGAAATCAGATACCCTGGGTACCAGGAAGTTGATTTGCCTTCCACTTCCTTAAGAAAACACACATTAATATTTAAACTGGGTTTTCATAAAAGAAGGGTTGTGTTTGAGATGCGAAATAAAGTCAGGGGGCTGGGAAAACTCCCTCAGATACAGTGACCTTGATGCAATTCAAATCATCCTCCAGATTCAAAAGAGGAAAAGACTCACCGCCCCCACCCCCCGCAAAGTCCTTGGTGGCATTTGGTATTGACTATTTTATGGTGTTTGCCTATAGTTTGGAAAGAGCTGGACTCGAAGCTGTAACTTCCTTCTCCTTAAATAGAAGTGGGAGATCCACGAAGGTTGCTTTCTTAAGTGATCCCAAGAAACAGTGTTTATGATTTCCCCTTCAGTATTGTTTCTTTGCAGCTTTTTTCAATTAGAGAGCCGTGTGGCACACAGCATCCCATTGCTGGGTTCACAGTGGCCCTTGGGCTCATGATCCAGCCCTTCGCATTTTCCTGCCCTACTTTGGGTCACTGTGCGTGGGGCTGGCATTACGAGATGGTGTCAGATAAGTCAGGCATGACAATTCTGCTATGCCATCTTGAATAAAGTATGATTTTGGTGTGTCCCTCAAAGAGTTGTGGAGACAAATACAGTTCTCAAAGGGTGAAAGGGGTTTTTCAAAGATCAGTGTAAATGGTTTACTTTAAAAATAAACATTTTAAATCACTTTGATCTTGGCTGTCCAAAAGATGCAAACTAGTCATGCTTCTGGGGGAGTATTTTCCGGGGTTTTAAACCTAACATAGACCATTTCCTCTTTGCTTGCAAGAAGATAAATAATTTTTGGAACAATAGAACACATGAAGAAACAATTCTGCAAGTAACAGGCAGGTAGGATATTGAAGGTACTGTAAGAACAGAAGTTGGTTTTACATTTGCAAACAGAGATTTAGGTAACTTTTCTAGGTAAATAACCATTTATCCAGATTTGAGTCCTGCAAACTGTCCCCTCTCCATGTCTATTCACCCACCCACCCATATCCATCTCATCTGCAAGGATATTATGACTTTTCTTGGTCAAAAACCTTAGTGAAATTTTTTTCACGCTACACTCTGGCACGTCTTCAATCTTTTGTTTTAATAATTAGAGTTTATTCTTTCGGATCATATACTTGTCTGCTCACCAGGCATCATCATTTAGAGATGATTCCAACATTAACTGAGTATCCGAAAGTACTTGTATCTGCTATTTTGGTACAATGGTTAATATTTTGAAGATCGCCTGGATTTTAGATTTTGAAATTTTTAAAAATATTTATTTTAGAGAGAGCGAGCAAGTGTGCGGGGTGGGGGGCGGAGGGAGAGGGAGAGAGAGACTCCCAAGCAGACTCCCTGCTGAGCAGGGAGTCCAACACTTGGGCTCGATCCCATGACCCTGAGACTATGACCTAAACTGAAATTAAGAGTCAGATGCTTAATGGACTGAGCCACCCAGGCACCCCAAAATAAACCCTATTCTTACATGTGGAAACCTGATGAGTTGTTCAGAAGGTTAGGTGAAATAATATTCTGAAAAGTAGTGAACATGAAGCAGTTCTTACAGATTACAGAATAAAATATATCTCCTATGTCATTATTAAATGGATCATTGTCCTCATTGAATGTTGTGGCAGAGAGCTGCTTTCCAATTTGGAGAAAGTGACCTGCAAAATCAATGCTAACATTTGGCCATAGAACTGGGATCTATCTGATTGCTAAGTTTTTCTTTCCTTAACATCTTGTGATACTTGCCATTGGTTTAAGCAAACAGAACTTATGTGTTTCCAACTCCCCTCATTTCTGAACTAATTTGGGAAAAAAAAAGTTGGAACTGTACATTTTGGGGGGAGCATAAATGCATATTTAACGTATGAATGCTTCTTTCAGGAATTGATCTGCATTTTGGCTGGCAGACCTCTCAGGTGCACGAAGGGGCCCTGACTACTTGGTCATTCGTGGAGAAATATATTTTAAAAATGCTTTCTTGACCTTCTTCTAACTTGGAGACAAGCACATTCCTCACTTTTTCCCAACCAAAGCGAACAAAATTTTCATGTGCAGAGAGTGTGTTTTCAGTGGATTAGACCCAAAGCTATGTTGTTCTAGAGGTCTTAGAACTGCTTATGTAGTGCACAATAAGCTTTGCAGCACAATTTAAATGTTGATTTTAACATATAAACAGTCATCCAAAAGTGTTTCAGAAAAGCTGTTTTAGGAGTTGGCTTAAAAGTATATTGGATAATGATTTTCTAAGCATGTTTATTTTCTTTTGGTGTTTTTATTTAGTCATATAAAGTTTTTCCTTTTTCTTGGAGCCCATAGAGAAGTTCTGGGTCCATTTTCTCTTTCTCTCTCTGGGTTCTCTCCTTCCTTCTCCAGCTGTTTCTTTTATTCATCTGAGACGGTAGACGGCATTCTTTTATTTTGCCGACAATGACTTATTTATACCTAATTGCCTGGGTTCTGAGATTGTTAGGAAACTGTATTGACAATGATAATTCTCAGTTGTCTCACAATGAGGGCACATGAATTAGCACAGATCCCAATCAAAACATGGCAAGTGAGAAACAAAGCCCCCACCAATGGCATGTTTCTGACATTGCCTTTGTTAACTGTTGCATTAATAGGAAGGTGACATTCTTTTGAGAAGTAAAGCATATGTAAATAGGAAGAGTTTTTAAAAATAGAATTCTGCAAGTCAGACTCATTTCTACAGCTTTATAAAAGGCAGAGAACAAGTTAAGCAGAAACCTTCTCTTAATAGAGGGTAGAAAATTGGGGTTGTTTTCCCTCTTCATTTAGGAGCCAAACTTTCTTATGTGTTGGGCATAGTTGGGTATATGTCTGACAAATCAGCTCAGTGTTTGAATTGCATCACCAGGGAGAACCCAAGATAGGCCTTTTTAGGCATGACTGTGACTGTATGGGTTTGTGAAATTGCAAACTTCTAGGCAGCATGAAAAGTACCTGAAATGGAGTCCTGGCTGCTTTGTGACTTGGCGATTGTGGCTCTTGATGTTTTCTTCTCTAAAAAGGGAATCAAAGCGCTGCACTCACTCATAACCGAGCTGGTCTGTTCCCCTCATATGCCCCATACAGTGTCTTTGCCATCCAGCCTTTTCCAAGTTAATCTATTGTAAAATTAGATTGTAAAAATGGACACAGTTGCCACCATCCTGGGACAACGGTGAAGGACTCACAACGTCAGCCCCACGAAACTCCCGAGTGGAAATCATGACACAATTCATTTGTGGTGTCACCCAGCTCCCCAAAGAGCTTGGCTCCCTTTTCAGCCCCAGTTATCTCGTGGAAGTGTGACCCTTTGGTTTGATTGCCCTGAGAACGCACACTGTTTTCTCTTGATGGCGAAGCCCCCTCGCTCAAGGCCTGCATCTTAAGCAGCAGAGATGCAAAAACAGCTCTTCAGACAGTGTTTCTAATTCAATTCTCCTTCAAACAATCCTGCATAAACGGAGTAATGCATCCAGGGAAGAAGGGAGGA
The DNA here is from genome assembly GCF_017311325.1 of Ursus maritimus. Classification (NCBI taxonomy): domain Eukaryota; kingdom Metazoa; phylum Chordata; class Mammalia; order Carnivora; family Ursidae; genus Ursus; species Ursus maritimus. The sequence continues at coordinate 15,438,495 of NW_024423897.1, forward strand.
AGAGAGGGGTCAGGAGGTATGGGTTCCAGTAAAATTTAAATAGCCACTGCATCGTGAGGTTAAACCGTGAACGCCATCTGTAAGTGTTACCCCACAGGACAAGTCGATTAGATGAACTGATTTTTCATGGTTTTGGGGATGATAATTCAGGGATTCTTAACCTGCAGGCAATTCAAGACTAGATTTCAGGGGGCGGGGAGCAATGAAACTTACAATAGATGGGACATCTTTTATTAAGTAATAGGCATTTTCCTAAGGAAAGGCTTTTATTAAATTCTCACAAGGGTCCACAGCCCATAAAAGGTTAAGGAACCACTATATTCATTCTTCATAATTTTTAATGTTTTATTTCAAAAGTTGATGTTCTGTTTCCTTTTCCGCAGAAGAGACAAAAGCATGCATAACTCTGATATTCCTTGATCTTTAATTTCTTCTCTGTCTTGGATGTCCCATAATAAATGTACAGGAAAGAAATATAAAACGCTATCCAAACTCAGTTAATAGCTCTGAGAAATGCACATTTAGAGTGCTTTAAAATCAGGTTACAAATATAATTTTCAATTTGCTGGGGAGAAAATAGGAAGGAAGAGTCCTTCAGAATACAGAATAAATTCATTGTATGTACATTATCGGTGTTGGTTTATTATATTCCTCATCGGCCTACAACTCAACACGTCTTTAAGAACCAGCAAGTGCACACACTGTCCCAGTTGTTAATATTTAGGAGAAGGGCATACACATTGTGAACTGCTGTGAGTTGGGTTCTTGGAGTCAAAGAGTTGGCGGGTGAAGTTTCATTCTCCGGCATCATAAAATTCTAAAGGCGAGCATTATCCGTTAGGGGCACTTACGAGATTTGACTGAGAAATTTACTGCTTTTGTCGTTTATTTCCTCCTTTGTGGGGTATTCTGAATGAATGTCAAGGTCTGGCCTGATAGGTTCCAAAAACATATGTTCATCTTAATTTGCTGTGAAACTATGGGAGCCCACGCGTTGTCATCTCTGGGTTCCCGTGACACGTAAAACCTGGAGTTCGTAGGGGCACACTTTTTCCTCTTCAAAATTTCTTATTTCCCACAACCGATTTTTATTATTCCCTGACATGCTGGCTATATTGCCAACTGGCTACTTATGGAAGAGTTGGGCGGTTGGTTTTGAGCAGTTTTACCGCTCCCATCTCAAACTCCTCAGGACCCTTAGAGGCTTCCCGCATCCTGAGAAATCCAGGGTCCCCTCACCTGAAGCCGCTGAGATGGTATGACACACAGGGGATCTGGAGAATGCCAAAGTACTCGGTTGCTAGTAGGGAAACACTGCATTTATTAGACGACAAGCTAAGCAGTTGCAAAATGAAATATGGCAACAGCTACCTTGCCACCAAGTGACTTGGATAGGCTTTGATTATTTATTCATATGTTTTTCTGGTTTGTCCCTTTACAGCAAAATAATGGTATATGGGAAGACTCAAATTTCGGTCCCGGTTCTTGTAGTCGTGGCTGTTGAACCTTAAGACAGTTTTTTTTTTTTTTTTTAAACCTCTCTGGACTTTCTTTTTCTCATCTGTAAAATGAACATAATATCTGTTCTGCTGACTTAATGTGGTTAGGGTGAAAAGGAAATGAGAACTCAAATGGATATCACTTCAAGAAGCATTTTAAAGCCAAGTGGAGATTGCTCTTTTCCTTGATACAAATCCTCCCAACATTTCAGTCTTACTCAGAAATCACATATTTTACTGTTCACAATTCTGGCTCTGAAGTCAGACAGGGCTGGGTGAACATCCTGATAGTACCACTTACTCATATGTGACCTTGAATCAGTCACTGGCATAATCTGAGTCCTGTCTTGCTCATCTTCAAAATGGGAGTAATGATCGTTCAGACCTAACAGTTGGAGCGTGGACTGAATGAGGTAACTATGTCTAGCACAGTCCTGGCGCGTAGTCAGTGCTCACTGGCAGCTGGTGTTAAGAGTTCGAGTCTTTTTACCTTCATTAAGAATTAGAACATTCTGGAACAGAGCCCTGCAGATGTGCCCTAAGAGGCAAGCTGTCATTTTAAGAAGAAATCACCCGGGGTTTCCTGGTTAGTCCTCAGTAATCACCTTCTATTCCAATCAGATTGGGTCTTCCAGTGGGGGCAGAAGGCCAGTTTTTCCTACAGTTCTCAGTTTCCCGTGCCTTCCAGTGGTATTCAAAATACTTCACAATTCGACTCAAGAAATTTAGCACATCTTCAGAATAAATTATTATTGTCATTAGCACATTACCACCCAAGAAAATCTGTACAGGAACAGAATGCCCAGAGTGAAATGCTGTATGTTCATCTACTTGTGAACACCATATGTACAAGGATGTTTTTGTTTCGGTTGTTGCTTTTTGTACACCAAAGCAAAAAGCAAGACACACCCGGTGGTGTTTGTTGATCTTGTGACTATCGGAGTTAGCAAAGACCCAGTTAGGAGAGGTCAAACAGGCAGAAAGATAAGGGTGCCGGTGCAGAGAAAAGTCACAGAGGCCATACCTCCTGGTAAAAGGGCAAATGTGACCAAGATGTAGCCATCTTACCTTTTTCAAGCTTCTATATGTAAATGTGTCTGGCAAGGAAAACATTCCTAACTTGCTTTATGAGTGAAGAAATAGAAAGGGAAATCTATTTTAGTTATTTCCATAAAACTTCCTTTTGATGTAGACTGACGTTAGTCAACTTTCCTATCCGCCCATAAATCAGTCTGCTAACTATCCATCCACTCCGTTGCTTTCTTTCCTTGTGATTCTTGTTACGTGCGGCTTAGCCCACGACAGATCGTTTTTACTTCGCAGGTTTCCAAAGGTGATAATTTCTAGCATTTTACATGACTCTGTATACTAAAGATGAAATACTGCTTTAAAGTAAGCATGGTTTCAGGTGCCAAAATTGCTTCATTCTTTTGAATAGCATTCTTTCCTCCTTTTCTCTCTCTCTCTCTATTTCAGCCCTGAACCCAAACTAAAGTTTCTTCTATTAAAGGGTATGTTCATTATTTATTTTGAGATGAATGCCCTATGGATCCTTAAACCCAAGCCTGGAAAATAGGAAATAATTCACTCTGGCTTGAAAAGGGTGGGGATTTCTTTGTTTCTTTTTATATTTATTCAGGAAAAGCTGACAATCGTCCTACATTAATGAACTACACCATCAATCACAGTGTTGACAATGAGCGGAAAAGCGAGGTATATGTCAGGCTGACGGCATATTGCCTTTTTCAGTGAGGGCATGGCTGTTTATAGCACTTTCGTTGGCAGAATTCTTTTTGCACTGGAACAAGAATAGAAAGAAGAATTAGAAAGGCAGCCAGTGGAAAGAGCTTTATGTTTTCAAATTATGGAAAAAAGTGATAGGGGAAAATAGAGAAATGATTATTTTTGTAGTTTATGTACCTATCTCACAGGACTTAAAGAATAAATGGAAAAAAAGAAGTCTTTTTTGTCTCTTACTTCATTCTACGGGGCTGGTTGATTTTCCCCAAATCGTGACAAAAAGTTTCAAAGATTACATATGTCAACGGCATTTGAGCCCCAAGACTATCACAAAAGTGAATTGGAAGTGATTGATTTACTCTCCTGTGAGCGTCCTCCTCTGGCTACACACGTACGCATGCACGCACGCACACGCGCACTCACACACACACACACACACACACACACAGTTGGTGATTGATAACGGAGAGGATTTGGGTGGCCTCAGGAAGTGGTAGGATTTTCTCCCGTTTTTGGCTTTTACTCTCCTTTAGTACGGATTGGTAGGAAGAGAGCTTGGCCTGGTGAGATCACTGCATCAGGTAGTATCGTGGTAAATTGTGACTCAGGCCAAACAGCCATGTGGCCATATAACCCACTTTTGTCTCTCTTTTGGGGTGCAGTTTCTGCTCTCCTTCAAAATCCAAACAGCTCTCACAAGTGTCAACTTAAGTTGGCCAACAAGGACGAGATGAAGGTGATATCATCAGCTAGTGATTATGAAGAATTTATTGTGTGTTGAGGACAGTGTAGCCCCATGAGCTGGGAAACATCTTTACTTTTACAGATAAGGAAACTGAGGTTCACAGAGATGAAATGACTTGTGCAAGGGGTTACACAGTCAATGAATGGCGGCATTATAGTTTGTGGGTTTCTCTTAACTACTGACTTGAGTCTCTTCAATGCTACAGCATTGCTTCTTAAATCCTTGGACCTCACGACCCCTTTACATTCTTAAAAAAAATATCGAGACTCCAAAGAACTTCTGTTTATGTGGCTCATGCCATGTCCACTGTATTATAAATGAAATGAGAAATTAAAAAAAATTTATTCATTCTTCTTTCAAAAAGACAATGCCAAACCCATCACATCTTAACATAAATGACATTTTAAAATGAGAACTGACTCTATTTTCTGCAACAAAAATATTTAGTAGGAAGACTGGTATTATTTTACATTTTTATATATTGCTTTAATGTCTGGCTTAAGAGAAGACAGTTTTCTCATATTTGCTTCTCCATAGGTTGCTAACATGTTACTTTGGCTAAAGGATAGGAAGAAAATCCATCTTTATAAATACATGTAATTGGAGAAAAGAGGAGTATTTTAATAGTTTTTTTTTAGACATTTGTAGATATTCTTTGATACCATACTAAAACTCAACAAGTGCTAGTTTCTTAAGAGTTAGTTGTAGTGTTGAATCTGAAACCATATCAATGAATTTTTTGTACTGTTTATATGAAAATCCATTGGTATATCTTTCACTTTGAATGGATGTTTTATCTATCATGAATTTGTAACATCATGCATTGGTTATTTGGAAAATATTGGTTTACTGAGTTATGTTCACTGAGTTACGTGACATATTTCATTGGACAATATTAAAAATTCATATTCATTAATATAAAATCTCAACAGGAAAGTTATTAGTAAGCTGTCCAGCTCATACTGGTGGATCTAGGTTTCACCAAATTCCTATTTTCATTTGAAAGCTGGAATTTTATCATTGGTAATACATGCTTGTCAACTGTTTTCCTTGAAATGACAGTCTCACGTTGCTCATTTTTGAAAAGATGTTTGCCAAATATCCAAGTCTGGATAACCATTGTTTGTCAGTTGTACTTGCAGGTAAGAATGGTATTCTGCCGAAAGAAACAACTAGTTCAGCCCACAATTCAAACAGTTACACAAGTACTTTACCTGAACATGCAGCAGAAAGCTTTATTTGTATTTCCCATTTGGGTTCACAGAATATTAAGAAGATGTAAGATGGGTTGAGGCTTAATAAAATATAATATTTTCATAAAGTTTAATGAATCAATAATTTTTACTACTTCATCAGGAATATTCTTAAATGGAATGGTTTTTACATTGTGTGTGGGTGTTTGCATGTGTTTACTGTGAGTTCATGGCAGTGAAGAATACAGTGACAAGTACAACTATAGTTTAGTGCCACTGTCTTGATTCTCGCTAAGCCATCATTGTTGGTTTACCCATCATTGCTTTTGCACCTTTCATTCAAATGTCAGCACAGTAGTATTATTGGGACCAAAATTCTGACCTCACACGCCTCCCAGAAGAGACTCTCAGAGACCTTCAGGATTCCATGGGACCATTTGAGAATCACTGTTCTCCACAGTACTATCTCTTAAAAATGCTGGTGATGTATGAACAGCTCTCTGTAGCAAAACAGCAGGAAAAGTAAACAGTAGATCAGCAAAACAGTAGGAAAAGAGCTGGATATTATTATTCTTATAATAAAATTTTAATGCATATTTTCATACACGTATGTCTATAGTGGCAAACAACATGTTGGTTGGGTTTTATTTCTTATTAAGTCTTTGTGCTTCGTTTTAAATAAGGAAGAACAAAATCCACTCTGGATCAGCAGATAGCATACTTTTGAAGCCATCAGTGACGGCTGAACTTAGTTTTCTCTTTACCATGTCAATGTTGGAACATACTGATTCTCTGTCTGTTTATAATCTTGAAGACTAGCTACTTGGAATAGATTTAAAATATTTATGTATAGTTATACCATTTTAAGAGGCAAAAAAATCGCTGGTTTTTCATGAATGCTTGGAAAAATGTCTTTTCTGTAACTGAAAACATCCCATGTTCCCTCCTAGCCAAGAGAGAGAAATTTTGAAGACTGATACTTCAACTAGATGTAAGGAGTTTTCTAAAAAAACTGAACTTAGCAACTAATTTCGAAAGACTCTTTAAAAAGAGTGCTGACTTTGTTGAAGTGAAGAAAATTTGGGATTTTTATGGAAACTGGTCATAAGTACTAATATTTTTTTGGAGTTATTCCTCTATTGTTTGGAATGACTCTTGGCCATATTTCCTCTTCTGAGGAATCACACAGACTCAGAAATTGCCAATGTCTCAGGCCGCAACACAGATAAATCTCAGAGTTGAGTCTCTGGGCAAGAGCTGTCAATATGGGTCTTTCATTCTGTTTCCTTTTCTGTGAGAATTTTTTTTCTTTCAAAGAGAAAATGAAACAGAAAAACGCTTGTGTGTGCTTGAGGTTCATTCACTGCAATCTGAGATGCATGGTATTTGGGCTGAGCCTTTGAAGCTTCCATGACAGAGAAATGCTTAGGGTGTAGGCACTAAATTTTTCAGGTTGTGGATATTTTTCAATGGTAGGTGAAAAGCATGCATAACATACTTTGCGATCTGGCACGGTTGGGGGAACGGAAGGTCTGTTTGATTAAGTCAACACCATTTCCCAGAGTGTGGTTAGTTACCAGTGTATGTACCAGTACTGGTCTGTAAGATGATTTTATGAGACACACAGACATTTTCAGTTTGATCATCATATGCTTTTTATGATTTTCTTCTATTTACTAGTTTTCTGTGTATAGGTTCCTTTGAAAATAATTTTAATTAAATGAAATTATGAGTCTACTTGAAGTAAAATTATTAAGGAAATGATATAACAATGGTAGGTAGATTGGCAAAATGATATACAACGAATGGAAGTTTTAGGAAGCTGAGATAGTTCAGACATGTTTAGTGCACTCATTCACTGATCCAGCATTATTTATTGAATGCCTGCTTATTCTAGGTACTGTGGATTCAGCAGGCAATAATATAAACAAATTCCTGGCCCTGGACGTGAAACTCATGTCCTGGTTGGGGAAGATAAATACATAATGTAATGTCAAGTATTTAATGTTATAAAAAAATAAAGAAGAGTTAGGGCTAGAGATGGGAAAAGGTCGTATTTTAGAGGAGGTTGAGGGAAAGCCTTGTTGAGAAGGTTGCTTTTGAGAATATAGCACTATGGATTGAGTTTCGTTCATTTTAGCAAGCACGTATTAGGTGTTTGGCTCTGCGATACAAATAGAAATACAACTGGTCAGAGAAGCTCAGAACTGGGGGACAGAAGTTGTAATTAAAATTTCATGGGATGGAGTGCAAGGCAGTGATGAAAAGAGGATTACTGTGGTACCACTGAGGAGGGGAATGGCTGTCCCGAGCAATCAGAAATGATTGTCACGGAAGCGTCCTAGAGGAGGTGGTTGCCCTGACCTAAATCTTTCAGAATGGGGAGGAGTTATCAGAGGGAGCGGATGGTGGAAGGTCAGAGGGAATGGCATGTGCCAAAGTAAAAAACATTCCTAGTGGGTGGAATCTGGACTTTTGGGGATTAAGAAAAAGTTGGAGTGTGAGCAACACTAAGTATGTAGATGGACAAATTTCAGAGAATCGGAAACTGTAAAATACTTGGTTCTAAACCATATAGAATGCTTAGTTTTTCCATTGATTAAGAATGTGGCTGAATGTTCAGTCCCACTCAGTTAAGAAGGTCCTCTGCTCTGGACTCTGCTTTTTAGAGGGCCTCAGTTTGGACCTCTCCCAGCCATACCACTCCCTATGGGATAAGAGGCGCATGGTGCAAAAATGCACACCCTTTAGACCACTCTGAGAGTTCTTGGCACCCAGGAAGTTGATGCCCCGGAAGTCCTGAGTCACTTTCCAAGGCCCAAATGGTTCTCTCATCTGGATCTGCCTTCCCAAGGTGTGTCTTGGTGTATGTGTATCCAAGTCTTGAGAGGTGGACAAAGGGCTGTTTGTAGAGGATGAGGAAGGAGATGGAATGTGAGTGCTGGCATGCTTCTCCATGTATGCAGGGCCCCCCTTGAGGTGCTGACCTGAGCTAGGGGTAGAAGAAGAAGGGTGGCAGCATGTGATGGGGCTGGCTTCCCTGGCTCTTGAGTGGAAGTGGAACTCTGAAGAGTCCAAGTATTCTAAAATCAAACCTGGCCTTCCACATTGTCATGAAGGAATAATCATCCAGATAAGGGGTATAACATCTGTCCTTTAGAGTTTGTCTTAGAGCTTTGACATACTTAGACATGCAGTATGAGTCCCCTTTTATTACGGATGGGCCTGAGTATCAGACTTTTTTTATATTTTTTGCCTTTAAACTAGAAATACAATAATAATTGGTAGTGATGTTAAGTTCCTATAAGGCTACTTAAGCAGACTTCTATTAAATTACAGGGTGTTATTGTTGCTGTTTTGAGAAATTATATTTAGATTTGCCTTCCTTTCCATCATTTTCCCATGTCTTTGGCCTTCTCACTCCCTCATAAATTCACATCCAAAATTGAATTAAATAGTTAAGTTCACATTTTGAAATAATTTTTGGAAAGCAGATTCAGAAAAAGTAAAGAAAACACCAGTTTTTGGGGGTCAAAGACAGAAACCACAACTTCCCAAATCCAACATCTAAAAATCTTTGTGATTAACCTATAAAGTGAGAGTGGATTAAAGTATTTCATAAAAATTTGGATGAATTGTAACAAAACCATCACTAATTTATCAAGAAATTATATTAAGAAATTACATGTTTATAAGTTATTTGTAAAGTCCTGGGCATCTTTCTTGATTTGATTAAAAAAAATACTAAGTGCTTCCAGAAAAATTCCTTTCTAGATAAAAGGATCCAAGAAATCAGCATGATCATCAGATTTATCCAATAAAAGAAAGGGCGTAGGAAAGAGTGAATTCCAGATAAGTCCTGTGTAATACTCCTGAAAGCCATGAGGTCACCAGTAAATTAAAGTTGGATTTGGGGCCCAGAATCTGCTAGAGCCGTTTATATTCTTGAAGGCTGGAGGCCAGACTGCCAAAAGCAGGGCTGAGGTCCTCAGGGAGGTTGCATCCTCTATTGCAGTACTTGACCCATCATTGCACCCCTGGAATCCAGTAGGTTTGAGCTAACACGTTTTGGGAGTCTCTGTGCATCATGCAATAAAATTGCATTGCGTGTCTCTGACCAAAGATGAGATCATTTTTCTTAGCTCATGGTTTCTTAGCTAGGGCCGCCCTACCCATAGGTGGAGTAGTACAGAATGTCTGTGCAGTGTGATATGAAGTAGGAGGGAACTAAGATTTCTATCATTCAGTTATCCTGTGCCAGGAGGGGTGCTGGGTTCTTTCTTTAACTCTCTAATTAATCCTGACAACAGCTCTGCAAGAAGGTTGGAGAGTCTGAAGAATATATTCAAGCTCACAGAACTTCACAAATGGCAGATCCCAGAGTCATACCGCTGTCCATATGATGGCTGTTCTAGGCTCTTTCCTCGGTATCCCACTGAAGGGTCTCGAAAGCTGCCTCTGCACTGGGAGGACAGCCCACCTCTGAGACTCTCAGGGCTCAGAGGCACTTGGAGATTATACAGTCACAGAATCCTCCTAATGCTGATATGCCCAGCGGGTCTAAGCCAAACATCTTTAGAGTCTTCCCATTTCTGATCTGTCACTCTGCCTAAAACTTTCCCCTATGGTGACTGCTCCACATTGAATCTGAGTCTCTTGTTAAATAAAATATGACCCCAGGAAGATGTCGTTAAGACCTAGGTTGAGGTTATTAGACACCATTTGTATGTAAGAATCCAAGGACAATAGAATTTTGGGGAGAAGATAAAGGGGAAGCTGGTTCCTGGGGAAAGCCCTGGCATTCCTTTTCTCTAGTTTCATCCCACTTGTTTCCATTCCCCAAATTCTCATCAGGTAGGAGAGGATCTCCAAGCAGAAGCGGACTTTTCTTCAAAGCTTGGCCAAGGTGTAGGGGGATGCCTTGTTGGACAATACAGACGGATAACTAACTGGAAGCCCCTGACTTCTCTCACTTGATGGCTATTCACCCATCAGAGGGCTCTGTCCACTCTGAGTGTATTGCTGGACACCAGAAATGCACCTTTCATCTATATTGATGTATTTCTGAAATGTTAAATCCAGAATGAATTTTCAAAAAATTAAAATAAACCACAAGAACTTGTTTTCTGCTTAAGGATTTTTGCATGCTGAGAAAAATCAACTCTAAATTTTCTGCATTGCTAGTTTGAATGTTCAAAAATCAAAACAAACTAGGGAACTTATCGCTTAGCACTGTCTAGAGTAAAGAATTCTTACCTAATGAGAAGAGTCATTCATGAATTTTCTGCTTTATTAATTTGAGCAAAACTGTGCTTTTTTGCCCTACTGGTCTCTTAATGTAATGGTGTATTTGGGATTTTGAGGTAGAAATGAATTTCTGATAAAATAACCATTCAAATGATGAAATGTAAAATGGTAATGCAAGATCAGTCATTCTCGTTATGAGGCATACACAATACAAATGCTAAGGTCAGACAAAGCTTTAGACATAGAGTTCCAAGAAATATAGTATTTTACTCAAAAGGACTCCAAGTGATGTTCCCAGAGTCGTCATTGGCAGAGCAGACCGTCATGCCAGAGAACGCTCTTTACAGGCTGTGTTACTGTGTTGCTTGTGGTTGTGTTAGCACAGCCCCCTCGCAAGGCACGTTCAGATTTTTTTTTATGGTGGATTTTGTAAGATGAAAGCTCCTTCAACTCTAAGGACAAGAATGTAAAGAAACTAAAGCTGGCTTACCCGTTGGACTTAAACAAAGCCACTCTACAACAATAGCCAAATGATATTCGGAATTACGTTGCATATGGTGCCTGTAGAAAACTGGGTTGCGCTTCAATCTATTTATATTGTTGGAATTCCCCATTGCTTTTTCCATGGTGGGGATTAAAGAGGAATCTCACAGGTATTTAATTTGGTGGACCCAGGAGATGAGAGAGGTAGCTTATGTTGTCCTCTTTCTGTGATTGATAAACCAGCCCGCCGAAGTTTGAATGGCTTTCCCAATGCTGCCTTTCTGCACCTTCTTGTGGGAAGTGTGGGAACCGACATCAGAATGAGAGAAGAGAACCCACTCCATCTTCCCATCTGCTTTGACAACAAACTGGGCTCCTTCCTTTCCCATGATAAAAGTGAAGGATGATGTTCACAGGCATGTTTCCATAGGACAGGCTTACTTTCTTTGACTGGCCTTATTCTCCCCAAGTGGACTGGAATTTGAGATTTTCAGTCTGGTTTGTTTAATCCCTTCATCTCTTAGTTCAGGCCATGGTCTAAATTTGTTCCTCAGTTTTACTTTTGCTGGTTTGTGATTGTGGTTCTTGATTTGGGAGAACTGAATGGAGTCAGAGACAGCAGCAGTAGTCTTTGCTTTGCACATTGCAAGGTGCCTTTTTCTTATTTTATTTTAAATTCAAAGCAATTCTGTGAGGCTCACAGGGTATTATTAGTCCCATTTTACAGATTAAAAAAGAAGGCTCAGAGTGGTTAAAAGAGGCCATTCAACCAGCTGGGGTCTGCCTTCAATATTTACCCCAGTGCTTTCCCCGCTACCCTGTTACTTCCCGTTATCAATGTTATTTCTGTGAATAGAATTTTTATTCCTATTTCTCAGCCATAAAAATTTGAGACTTTATAAACTTTTTTTTTCTAGGTAATCTATCAATTCAGTAGCTGAGCCAGATACCAAGCCCAAACCTCTTTGCAGGCCATGCTCAGTCCTTGAAAAGTCTAGAGGAAGCAGCAGGGCTCCTAATATACCCCTTAGTGGAGATAAATCCTATAAAATTACATTTCAGCAGCAAAATAGCCAAGCACAGTAATTTTGGTATAAAATGTGCAAAGTCTTATTTACAGAATATCTCATGATGCTGTTCCCAGATGTCTTTTTAAAGAAATTTTTAGTTACATGCAAAGGAACTGAAAACCGGGAATATAATTGGTAAGAAACGTAAATCTGTCCAAAAAAAACAATTACAACAACTTGATGAGATATATATTTTCTCAGCATCAGCATAAAAAAAAGAACATTCTGATCCAGAAATGGTATGTAAGTAAATAAACTTTAATTGGTTTGACAATGCCCCTTTTCCTGGCAGTGCCAAGAATCCTAGCATTATAATTACACAGTTCTGGGCAGACATGTGGTTTCCATTAAGAAAGACTTGTGATTGACTGAGTTCATGAGGCATGTCAGAAAAAACACATCAATGTCTTTATAAGAAGGAAAGAGAAATGGATCTAAATGTATTTATAACTTCACAAGATACACATTCATAAATAGTTCCAAAAGGGCCTACACTTCTTTAATTCTGATGAAAAAAATCATTAAGGAAAGCCCTTGGGAGCATTTTAACTGTTGCTTCCATATGAACTCAACATTTACTTGCATGTAGGCAAAAGGGACACCTTTTTGTCCTTTCAAGGATTTATTTCAGGATTCTGCAAGGAAAATGTTGAGGGACGTCTTAGTTGAATAAGCTTCAGCTTTATGGGCTTAAACCCCCCCCCCCCCCAAATAGCTTTGCCATTAACAGAAAGATTTTTCAAATCTATTCTCTCTTGGTGAGCTGACAGGGTTTATATTCTCCCTCAACCCTACCCCCACCCAACTTTTTAAAAGAGGAAACTGGAACTTGGGGAATTAGTAAGTTGCTCAAGGTCTCAGAACTGGTAAATGCTTTTAATTTAAAAGTTCTTGCAGAAACACTGGAGGAGCTGGATTGTGTAGGTGGGGAAGGCCTTTTAGCGCTTGCATTGTGCCCGTGCCAAAAACTCCACAGGTAACACAGATAAAACTTAAGAAACAGTCAACATTTTATATGCAGAAGGATAAAACCAGCTAGGTTGGAGAAGGGCGAATTTCTTTCAAGAACATTTTCAACCCAAACCTAATGACTTGCCTTAATCACCTAAAGTGACTAAAATATTGAATAGTTTATTTTCTGCTTTTGCATAAATACTTTTAAGATGACAAACACTTTTAGGCCTGCCAAATACTGTCATCTTTTGGCAACGTTAACATCTCAGGCTTGATACATTTTCTTGACAACAGAACAATTGTGTGTGTGTGTGTGTGTGTGCGTGCGAGTTCTCTTTTCTTGAAAAACATTTTGTCAAGAAGTAGTGACAAAACATGTGGTAGTGTTTTTAAAAAGACTATCTCTGCAAAGGCATCTCTTACATAAAATAGGAGATTTTTCAACTTAAAAAGTAAACCGGTGACGTATGCAATAGAATATTTCAAACTGTTTTTATGAGTGATTCAGATATTTTTAAGCATCCCTCTGGTGTGCTAGAGAGGATATGCAAAATATTGTAGTTTGAAATTAGTGAAACAATGCTGTGATGTCAGCAGTAGTAAAAATAACAATGAATAATAGCCATTATTTATCAAGTGCTTACTAGGTGCTAGGCACTCTGCTCTGTGGTACATATTAATTTCATAATCTCATTAGTTTTAGGTGATAGAGATTATTAACCTTGTTTTATAGATGGAGAAATTAAGGCACAGTAGGAAGTTGCTCAAGCTTACACAGAGTAAATAGCAGAACTGAGATTTGTTCCCCCTCCCCCCATGCCTTTAGGACTGTGTCACTCTGTAATGAGTGGACACTGAGACACGTAGCAGGTCCTACGGCTCAGGTTCAGTGTTGGGATCCGTTCATGGAGTTCTTGTACATTTCAGTGGCTCTTGTTATCGCTTGGCTCACCGAGGAAAACCGGAAGTGAGGGCTTTCATTGAGATTAGCCCATGTTTAGTGTTAGATTCTGCCATAGAAGCCAAGAAAATACAGAGCCTTCTAGAAACAGTGTAATTCTGTTATTTATCCTGTGTTTTTACAGTGGCTACCAAAGAGTGAAAATACACTCATATCTGTCCTTGCTGATTTTCGTCAGGGGTGACAGACAAGGAGACCAAGGTGCAGGGGGTTTGAGGGATTGGCTTGAGGTTACACAGCTAGTTTTTGCTTGAGTTCGGGCTAGAAACTAGACTTCATGACTTAGAGCTCGGTTCTGTGTGGAGTCACATTGCCTCTTCAAACCAAGCCCAGTGCTTGTTTCCCAGGACTGAGTTAGTGGCACTTTAGTGGGAGTCATAACTCGCACAACGACGACGGTCTGGTTTCCCCACCACAGCTCAGGCCCGCCCTGCTGCCATGGGCTCCTCACTGGCCTCCCGGCCTGATCTCTTCCTCCGCACCGCAGCCTTCTTCACTGTGCACCTCTGATAGGGCTTCTTTCCAGCCCGGGGACTTCCCTCGTCTCACAGAGCCCAGGTGGAGGAGTGTTGTCTCATGGCTTCCTGACAGGAGCCCAGAGCCTGGCTCGCCTGGGGCGTCCCTGCAGCGTGCTGGACCCCCGCCGAAGAGCACCGTCGGGGCGCCGTGTGGTGTTTCTCTGAGCGTGTACTTTGTACTGCTTTCCCTGCACTTGGACGGCACCACCCCCAGACTCCACTCCTGAGTTTGGAATCATTCTTGTCTTGTGCCAGGACGTCTGTGTTCTGCTTGCACCTTGAGGCATCCTCATCTGTCTCTTGCTCCCCTCCTCGGTGGCTCCTCTGTAGTTCCATTTGTTGGGATCTCTCATGCCACTCATCACTTTGCACCTTGCCTTCTAGTTGTTTTTTTCCTCATGTTTTAATCCCCCTCCTAGGAGTATAGACTCCATGAGGGCTGTGCCATCTAGAACTTGGCATAGAAGTAACGTACTCGTAGCACTTAGCACGGCAACCCGGGTCATCAACCTGTAGGTGTTGTCTTGAACGAAGGAAGGAAGGAGTGACAGCATGTCTTGGATGCTGTTATAACAAATTAGTATGTCTTGAATGAATGAGCACGTGCGAATGGCTGGATAAGCATGTGACCTCACACAGACTCTTCCAGCCTCTTAAGGAGTAAGTTTTGACATAGTTACTGCTGTCCTATTCTTGGTGCTCATGGCTACTTTGCTTTCATGGCCATGAGCTGGGTTCGGAGGTGTGCATAAAGGGAGGGGGACTTAGTGAGAAGGGCTGTACCATTGCTCCAAGTCTCTCTCTGCCTGGATCCTGGGGATGCCTTCATTTGGCTTTAGTTGGCAGTGGATTACCGAGATCACCATGACTAAGTACTTTGAGGATTTCCAAGAGCCTGCCGGCCATTTGTATCCATCATCCGACGTGAGGAGGTTTGTGCCTACTCTACAGCCTGACAAGAAACTGCCCATCATTTGGCACAGTCTGCATTCAGGTCCAATGGTGCATTTTATTAAAAATCAAGAATCCCAGCTTTTTGACCTGGGGTTTGAAGAGGAGGCTTTGCAGAGAGCCCTCCCTCCTTCCACGGCCCATCCTTTCCTGTTTCTTGCTGGAATGGGAGGTGCAGGCTACAGCTGTCCAGCTACTGCGCTAGGGGGGATTCTGGCTCAGTTGGGTGTTGGGGGGAACAGGAGGGTCACTGGCATCGGAGAGCCAGGAAGCCACTACATCTCCTGGTGCCTCAGAATTGGGAAGCGGTGTTTGGATCACAGGCAGGACATGTCAGTGATGTTTCTTCCAAGCAGAGAAGAGGGCCTAAGCCTGGGGTGGGCAAGATCAGGGACTGCCAGAGGGCTTTCTGTTGCAGTTGGGTAGGAGTTGGTTCAACTGGAGACTCTAGCTGCTGAGTGAGGCAAAGGGAGAAGACCCATTTGAGGGTTTTCTCTCCTCTTTCTGTCACCCCGTTGGCTTTATTTTGCCCAATTCTAAGCCAGACAGAGAGAAATGGAGTAAAATATTTAAAGCAGGTATCCCTCCCCTGCACCAGCTGGGACAACTCTAACAGGCTATGCACGTCTTCTCTATATTTATATTATTGATATGTCCTGAGAGACAGACTCAGAAGAAGAGCAAGCTATTTAGAAGCTCGTGGAATTGCACCGGCTGATTTAACAGCAACCCTACTCAGCTGTTCACTTCTAAGGCAGGTCACCCTTTGGTTACAGGCAAGAGAAATGGACTCCTGACAACTTAAGCAAAACTATAGGGATTTATTGGAGAAATAACTGGTAAACTTAAATGTCAGAAGAAGAGTTGAATAATCAGGCCTTGGGAAGATGAAGACTTAGGGCAGCCCCGGGGATCTGGGTTATAGGAAGTAATGGTCTCTCAGGCTGCTGCCAGCCAAAGACTTGGTCTCCTACCACCTCCTCCCCTGTGTCCTACTCTTCTCAAGATTCAGCATCTCAGGAGACAGATTTGGATTGGCTTGACTTGGCTATCAGTCCCCCTGAGATCACCAAGGATTAACCAGGAGCAGCTGACCAAAGGAAAAGTATGAAGAGGTGGTGGAGGGACTGGGCAGGAAAAATGACAGACATCTACTAGAATGGTCTAGGTCCACTGCACATGGGCTCACAGCTTCTTCCATCTTCCCCAGCAGAGTCATTCAATCCATCAGTCTATCTACTGTGAGTATCTATCATGGGGCACATAATGTGCTAGATGCTGGTAATACGATACTTCATAGTTCAGTTGTCCATGTCATAAGATGTGCTCCAGAGACAGAGAAGTTGGGCGTAACGATGTGCTTTCCCCATAGTGCTGTTCCAGTCAGCCCATAGGGCACCATTTCCAATTCCAGTAAATTTGCAGCAGGTATAGAAAGGCTCCTAAGCGGGCGCCTGGGTGGCACAGGGGTTAAGCATCTGCCTTCGGCTCAGGGCGTGATCCTGGCATTATGGGATCGAGCCCCGCATCAGGCTCCTCCGCTATGAGCCTGCTTCTTCCTCTCCCACTCCCCCTGCTTGTGTTCCCTCTCTCTCTTGCTATCTCTATCTCTGTCAAATAAATAAATAAAATCTTAAAAAAAAAAAAAAAAAAGAAAGGCTCCTAGGTCCCTTACTGTCCTCCAGGAAGTTCTTTAGATGTTAACACCCTGTATTCTACTCATATTAGTAATTGCTTCTAGTAATTTTTTTCCTGGATGTATTTATCTATATAATTTACAGTTTAGTAATTCTAACTCACGCTTCTTCAGAAATGTTCTTGTATCTTTTTTCCTGGGCAGTTGTGTTTTAATCCCCATTAATTTTCCAGGCACCCAAGAACACATATAATGTTTCTACTTTTGGTGGTCTTCCCCACCTACTTCTACATATAGTAGAAGAAAGCTCAGGGTAATGGAGCCTATGTCTAGCTGTGTGACTTTGGGAGCCTTCTGAACCTCTCTGTGCCTTCTTCATTCTCTCTTCTGTCAAATGAGGTAATCTCTGCCCCTCCTACCTCATCAGGTTCTTGGGAGGATCAGATGAAATAATGGATGTTAAAAGGCCATGAAAAATTGAAAGTGTTCTTAAAGCCCAGGGGAGTGTTGGGATTCTGTGGCCTTAGGGTAGAGGGTTAAATATGAGGACTGATGACTCATAGTAAAGAAAATAAAAATAATAGCAATAGCAGCCCAGCTTTATCCAGGGTTTATTATCCTTCAGGCGCTATGCTAAGCATTTACATGGATGATTCATACAATGCCCACTTGACCAGCCTATATAGGAAATAGTAGCACCACCTCAATTTTACAGAAGAAACTGAGGCTTAGAAAAGCAAAATAATTTGCCCAAAGGTGCATAGTTGGTTTCCATGGGAAGCCTAGATTTTACTGAAAATCTGTCCGTTTTATCTCCCCAGCTAGACCAATAAATGTTGCCTAGTGATACTTCTCACGATCTCTTAGCTCTGGGACGGGAGGCTGCACTGTTGTTGCAGGGTTAGAAACATGGATGCTGGAATTGGGCAGCCTCAGCTTTAAGTGTGTCTAACACTTTGGAGCTGTGTGGTCTAAGTGAGTTATTCAGTTTCTCTGAGCCTCGGATGCCTTTTTGTGAATTGGTGGTGATAACAATACCTTATTCTTAAGGGTGTTTAGCAGAAGTACATATGAAAAACTATAAAAATAGTAATCATAATCATTATTAATTAGATGTTGAATGATTGAATTGCTAAGTTTGGGTCCAGACAAGGGTCATGTAAGTCTGGCAAATCCAATGAAACAAAAGAGATTAAATTCTTAGGAATTTGCTCTTTCTTTCCCCCAACCTCACATCTTATAGAAGTCCCCAAAGGTGTGGCTCCCTGACTTAATTCAGCTCTCAGATGCATTTGGTTAGGTCTGCAATATCTATGAGACATCAACATGATAAAATAGGAAGATTTCTCATTTAAATTTGTATATCTGGGTTTTCTTATAAAATTGGAGAATATAGACCCATAGGCTCAGATGCCTGCCTGGCAACCCCCAGCTTTGCTAATAACTCTCTTCTTTATGTGGGGGTGGGGTGTAACTTTTTGTGTATTCCTGTGGGAGTTTGAGTTTGAGCCCCTGCCTGAGAATCACCCAAGTCAGCCTGGGAAAAGTAGGGGAGGAAATAGAATTGGCTCTTTCTAATGAGAGGAAAAGAAAGAAAGAAAGAAAGAAAGAAAGAAAGAAAGAAAGAAAGAAAGAAAGAAAAAGGGAAAGAAAGGAAAGGTACTTGAAGTGGTACCCGTCCCTAATTTTATCCAGGTCTTATCAATATTCACTTGTATCTGCTATACCATGAAGGAGAAGGCAGCCCCCTCCCCCACTCCAAACCCCTTTGCAGAATAAGGAAAGGGAGATGAAAGGGAAAACCAGAGAGGGACGGGAAACGTGTTGTTTCTTAATTAAGCTGGGGAAGGAGACAGGGGCTGGAAGAGACAGTGTGGCTTGTGGCTGGGCATTTATCACGCTGTTGCCCCCTGACCTGGGGGGCTGTGCTGGACGGAAGAACCAGGCTGCTCGGAATGGCTTTGCTGATATGCCATTCCTGGGGTAAGTGGTTATTGATGAAGGGGCTTAAGTGGCATATGGAGAACACCAGCCGTTGAGCTAATGCTCTGGGCTCCTGCAGTGTCGGCATCTCCTGGGAGCTTGGCTCCACAGTCCTGCCCACGCTTGGATTCAGGAGCTGAGCTGCATGGGCTCCATTGGCATCCAAGGCAAGGGATTGTATCTTCCTCCTCCTCTCCTTCTCCCCGACATGGCTAGGACTTAGAAATCTGGACTGTCTTTCCGGGATTTCTGACTTTAGACTCTGATGCCTCCGTTTTAATGGCTTTATTGCTGATCTGAGGAAGAGGAGAAACTGCATTAATGGCTTTTGTGGATGATGGTGATTTGGGAGGTGTCACATCAGCAAAATTCTGAAAGAATATTTGTATATAGAACTTTGCAAGAAAAAGAGGGAAGTTTTGAAAAGAATAAGAAAGAAAAAGTAAAGGCAGAGAGAAAACAGACTTTTGTATCTCTTTATACCCTTTCTAGGGAATATTAGGATTTGGAAGATTTTAGAAATCATCTCTCCCAGCAGTTGTCAGCTCTGGCCTGTCATTAGAATGTCCTGAGAATCTTTAAAACAAATACTGATGTTTAGTCCGTGCCTCTAAACTTTCTGAATTAATTGGTCTGGGCTAGAGCCCAGGCATTTTCTAAAAACTCCTGAGGTGATTGTAGTGCACAGTCAGATTGAAAACACGGACCTAAAGCCTTCCCTTTATGGTCAAGATAAGTGATATTCACCGACTTCCAAATGGTCACAAAGCTGGTTAGTGGTAAAGCTACCACTCAAAAGCTAGGTTGTCAGTTTCTCAGCTCAGGAAACCTTGCCAATATCATTCTTATACCTCTTTCATGATTCCTGCCATATCGTTGTACCGTCTGCACTGTTTTTACAAATAAATTTATTTGCATCAACTCACTCCTTAAACTTGACTTTATTTGAAAAGGAGACTTTATAGCACTGTGGTAAGTGGCAGTTCAGCCTCTCCTGCAGTAAAGAGAAGGTAGCCACAGAGTGCATGCGGTGAAAAGAGAGCAGCGGCAGGAGGCTGCCGGGACGCTGGTCAGCACAGAGTCTGGCAAGCATTCGGTGTCCAAGAAACGCCAGCACCGAACTGAGGCTCTCTTTTTGGACTTCATCAGAACAATAAAGAGAAAAGTGAAAAGGGACAGACTTTCTCAATACGTGATTTGATGTTACTTGATACTCACGTACTTGCACCACTGAAATAGACCTGAATACATTGTTGGTACTTCTTCTTTACCTTGAGGATGTGATGGTTGGTACTTACAAGCAAAGTACTCTTTTTGGGGGTCAGGTGCCCACGAAATAGAAAATGATGTTTAAACTTTGGTCGTCAGCCAAGAGACTTGAGAAACTTAGAGAGTAGACACGAGAAACCAGAAATAATCATGCCCAGAATCATAGAAATCAATTTTCAAACCAGCTGAGAATTTTCACATTTATGGTTTGGCATCTTTGTGTTATTGCTAGCCACACTGCCGGTGGTGGTCCTGACTAAAGCAACAAGCTGAACTCAGAGGAACTGGAGGTGCTAAAGGGCTGGTTCCATTTGCTCTTTTGCCCCTTCATTTGGAATTCCAAGTATGACTTGGACGCTTATGAGATTCATGGGAAATTAGCTGCTAACTAGAGGACTCAAATATTATAACGGTAATCAGCATTTTAATTCCATTTTTGTTACTGAATTTCTGTCCGAAGAGATATTTCTATTTTCTTTATTTGGTTGGACACACACACACACACACACACACACACACACACATATACACAAAGTTGCAGGATGAGATTCTGCCCAGATAAAGTACTAAAATTCTTCAGTTCTTAGAAAAAAATGGCCTGTTCTCAGCCTGGAATCTATTTATTCTAGGTTTTGGTTGAGCACATTATCCCTGGTTTGGTCATTGCCTCCTCCCTCCACACCCCAACCTCTACCCACTTGGTAGCATTATTTTTCCAAACTAAAATATCTGCTTCTTATTCCCTTTGATTTTCCAAAGGCATTAGAGCCGATAGGGAGTCTTAGTCATTCAGTCAATACTCTTTGATACATTTACCTAAATGGCATGTTCTTCTTCGTGTCGTTGCATCCACGCAGTAATTAAATGTGCCTTCAAACAGTATTGAAGGTAGGTAGTCTGAGCTTATTGCTTAATTAGTTCAGGTTTGTCCTGCAGTTTCCCATCACTGTGCAATCAATACTGCTCTAGAGAACATTCCACCAATATTGGAAAAAGATGCCTCCCGCGTCCACGAGTGGATGCAGGGGGTTCAGATAGTGTTGTAAGTTAGTCGTATTGGAAATATCACGTCTGTCATACTTCCAGAGAGCTTGCTAAGTGAACGTGCCTCTTCAAAACATGCTATTTACACAGAAAACCCCTATCTGCTTCCTTGGGGTCTGGTCTTCCTTTCTCCTCTCATGTCTTCAGGTTCCTAAGAATTTCCACCACATGAAAGATCGGGCTTGAAAGGCTTGCTGCCAAAGAGAACCGTGTGCTATTTTACTACATTCTGGGCCATCACAGTAATTTGATTAAAATGAAAAGCTGATATTTTTCTAACAAGAGCTCTGTCACAAGACTAAGACACTATGGACTGAGGGAGTCCGGAACCTCCATGACATGTATCCAGGACTCGACACACAGTGTGGCCTAGGGAGTCGGGGGCCAGAGACCACAGGTCCTGCGAAGACACAGCCCCATGAGGTGACAAAGCCGTGTTTCTGACCATTTGTTGTGTTGCATTTCCTTTCAGGGTAATTCTGGTTAGATCAAGAGCCTCATACATAGGATGTTGGGTGGGAGTTTAGCTCTATTCAGATCACAAACCCATCTCTTCCCTTAAATACCAATTGGATTATATTCTCCAAATCAAGTGATCATGGCTATTTCATTAAATTACTTGTAGCTGGACAGCAGTTTTCAAAGACAAGCAAACTGAATTTGTGGTGGAAAAAGCCAAGTATGGCAAGATAATTAGACTCTGAATGCCTTGTTAATAGGGATTTTTGGTTATTAGTTCATTTATTCAACAAATACTTATCAAGTACCTGCAGTGTGTCAGGCACTATGCTAGGATCTGGCGACATAGCAGTAGATAAGACAAAGTTATGGCCCTCAGATAACTTAGTTGAATCTTGTTACTCTTTGCATTGTCTAACCCAGTGTCCAACACAATAAATAGTCCCTCAATAAATAATTGTTAACTAGAACAGAAAGGATGCCCCAGTGCATCATCTCCATCTGTGTTTTGAAGCTTTCATCACTCTGCACCTTTGATTGAGCCTTGCTATGCAAATAATACTATTAGTAACAACTCTAGCTGCTAATATTTATTTAATAAATGTCAGCTGATTAGCCTTCCTTAGTTCATTGTCTCAGGACAGTTTTCTATCTGACCTAGGATTTCTAAAGACATTTCTAGGCATGTTCCAAAACCTACCAACTATCTACTGTTAGAGAGTTTCAATTAGTTTGTGGTTTGGTCTAGGCTGGTAGTAACCTATTTTGAATTCTTTTCCCCAAGCTATTCATTGACAATTGCATCCCCTGTGCATAGCTCGTGTTGGGCACATAGTAGGCACTCAAATAGGTTCTGGTTGAGTGACCCAGATGCAGTTTAAAATGATGTTATCAAGGAGCCTTTCCTAGCGAAATCTTGAATCAGGTATCTCAGATCCTGTTTTACTTTATGTGTCTCCTGGACCCTTTTTTTTTGTTTTTGTTCTTGTTTCTGTGTGTGTGTGTGTGTGTGTGTGTGTGTGTGTGTGTGTTTTGTAAGATTCTAGCTACACTGCTTTGGTGAACTATTTTTTAAAATAGCAATTTTGGGGGCACCTGGGTGGCTCAGTCTGTTGAGTGTTCGACTCTTGATCTCAGCTTAGGTCTCAATCTCACAATCCTTATTTCAAACCCCACATTGGGCTCCATGCTGGGAATGGAGCCTTCTTAAAAAAAAAATTTTTAAAGTCTGTCAGTGCATTTCTGCAAAGTAACCTTAGTTTCCTGCACTATTTTGCTAGGAGCTTAGGGATTATATCATATGTACAACAACAACATAAAACCTTTAAAAATACAGAACTCAGAGTACTTGAACGTTTGTAAAGTATTTTTAAATTAATTTTTAATGAGTTTTAATATTTTAATATTGTACTGATTTTAAGTAAGAAAGTTGTTCTTGTATTAGACAGTGGTGTACAATATTACTTCATGGGATAATGTTTAATTAAAATACACTAATTTATGTATTTGTTTATTAGCTTTATCCCTAAAGCAGAGAGAACTGCTGCATAATTTTATGAAAAATGTAAATGAGGGTTTTGGCATCACTAATAAAGTTAAATTAGCATAGGTAAAAATGTATGCTTTCACTTTCAAAACTTTACAAAAAAGAACCTGAAGATGTTGATTTGACATATAATAAAGATCACTTTTCAGTGAAAAGATTAAACTCCCTGAAAACAACCTTCTGTTTTTCTAATTTCCTTTTGGCTTTATTAGGTTTTACCTGATTTGTTCTTGTCTCAAAACATTTTCTCTTGTTTCCATAATTGCGGGAATCATTTTGATGCAAGGATATTGTAGTAAGTTTTTTTTTTTTTTTTTAACATTTGGAACTAGTTAGCTCCCCTCACGCAGTACCGTCCACTTTGAGTATTGATGTAACAAATGAGAAACACCTTATCGAATGTTCTATGTTCTTTGCTGATTTTGCTTACCCCTAACTTCGATTTTACGCTCCTTAAGATTGGAGTCTGGTTTTTGTGAACTTCTGCTGCGGTTTTGACATCCTTCATATTTTAGAAAGAAGCAATAATATCATAGCCTTAACCTTATTATTATGGAACTTATTAGCTTACTTCTCCTTTAAAAAAAAAACTGTTTAAATCTCTTGATCAAGGCAAAGAGAGAAAATGCAGAGGAATGGCGTTCTCCAGTTTTTCAGAGTTTTATAGAAATGTTCTAGATACAGTCCATAAACATCTACTGTGCTTCCTGTGGGGGGGCGGGTGGGGTTGGGGGGCAGGGGTCTACCTTCAGTAGCATCACGTTTCCAGGCAGAAAAGAAAACAGATTCAAAGTGCATTGAAAAGGGGACAGCCCTGAGATATTTTCTCTGCATTTTCCCTTTGTTAGTTATTTATATTCACACTTCTTCACTTCACTACATTCCTTAGTAAACAGCTTGCAGGGGGGTTGATGTTTGTTAATGAACTGTCAATAAACACATGTTCTTCCCGACTTCTTAAAAAAAAAAAAAGACTCTTTTGGGGGGTGAGCGCGTCGGTTTCCAATTCCTGTTCACGCCCTGGAGACAGAGGAGTGCTGGCTGAGGACCCGGCCTCGGGGCTGGGCACGGCGACAGTCACGTGGTGGAGGGGAGCCTTTGTGCCCGGGGGAGAGCTGCAGGTTTTGACAGAGTGTGTGCGAGCAGTTTGAAGGACGAAGCCGGGAAGTGTTTGGAAACAGGGCTGCTAGCATTCCCAACAAAGCTTGGAGAAGTCTCTCCAAAGAACAAAAGGCAACACACACACACACACACACACACACACACACACACTCTCAGGATGAGGACTTTCTTCTCTGTTGACATGAGAGTGAGTCAGAGGCTGACCCAAGTTTGGAGAGAGGACAAATAACCACATCTTTGTTGAGGGAAATAGGGTCCAGTCATTTTCTTTTCTTTCTCCTGATTTCTCTTCTGCTCCTGTTTTCTCTTGATAGCTAAAAATCTCCACTGAAGTGTCTAATCAAGTCCTTATGACTACGAAATGTCCACGGAGAGGAAGCTCAGCCGTTTGAAAACATAACACTTTCTTTTCCACCGTGGTTCACGCAACGTGACTTGTGGGCAGAGGGAAAAGAATGATATGTGACCCGGAGGGTGGACACGGTGGAGAGACCAGAAGCCCTTTTGTTGCTGGCAGTCTTAAGCTACAAATTAAACAAGAGAAACTTAGAACAGCCTTTAAAGAAAACTATTTATAATTTCATTAGTATTATTACTGCCCTCTATTCATTGTGAAACAAATTGTCCCAAGAGCAACAATTCTGGAAATTTGTGCTTTAGAAAAAATGTTGAATTTCCCAGTATCCTTGTCTGTTTTTTTTTTTTTTTCCTTAAAAATTTCATGCATTGTTAGGGAAGAAAAGTCTAGTCTAACTCACAAATGCATCCTTATTCTCATGTATATTTGATACCGGCCCCAGTCTAATCTGATAAAGTGCACTTTGCCTGTGGTGTCTTACAATAAGCTGGCTGCATTAGTGCCGGGAAAAATCAATACCGATTTATAATTTACCATCGCAAAAACCTATCACTTTTTATGACCCTCCATCCTGGCTCATTAATATTACATTAAAACACACACACCCACTGCAACAGGGGGAAATTGTAGCTTGTCAGGTTTACAGCCATAAAGAAACCTTTAATTGGGCTTAGTTTGGGAATTCAGGCACAGATTTTGTTTACTTGTTTTCTTTTTTAACATATAATGTTTACGTTGGTGGATTATAAGAGGATGCATAATACGCCTATCTATTTCTCCGCACAGACAGAAGAAAAGTGTGTCACAGAAATTCTGAAATACACTTGTACATAGCTCTCCATGTGTATATTTTAATTGTATCTAATAGTATCTTCCCTGTTTTTCCGTGGCCTCCAAACCCTTTCCACGTCCTTCTTTTTTCTTTTTGTGTGAGTGTGGGATTTCTTTCTCTGTGTGGAAGCATTCCAGCTGATGGTATTCTCTTATCTTTTTGGCTTGTCATAGTTGATATTTATTTCCCCCCTCCTCAGATCACGAAGAAGCTAAATGCCATCTTTTGCATTGTCTGTCTCCCAAAGAAAGGATGCATATTTGATATTTCTTCCACATTGAATGGAGAATATTACGCTGACCCTGCTTGGAAACACAGCGATTCTCCCAGTGCTTGCTTTTCCCCAGCAGAGAACTATAGAATGTGTGTGTGTGTGTGTGTGTGTGTGTGTGTGTGCGCACACGCTCGATTCTTTCACCTTAAAGAAATCCCAGAAGAAAAATTAACAATACTCTTTCCTTAAAGACCACATCTATTAAGCAGCTTTGCCCTCATGTGTTTTTAGACTTAAAAGTCTTATATCTAAATTCTTTCCAGATAATGTAAAAAAACTGATGTCACTGTTTATGCTGGCAGCCTCAAGGTGCTCTATTTATTTCATACTATTCAAATAGTTTCCAGGGAATTTTTCCTGTTAATATCACGACGAACCAACCTTACCACATGGCTTCTCCCTCTCCCTGGCTGCCTGCAAGGTTAGGGTCT
Organism: Ursus maritimus; assembly: GCF_017311325.1. Classification (NCBI taxonomy): domain Eukaryota; kingdom Metazoa; phylum Chordata; class Mammalia; order Carnivora; family Ursidae; genus Ursus; species Ursus maritimus. Next base: position 15,464,810 of record NW_024423897.1, read on the forward strand.
TTTTCCCCCCTTCTCAAAAAAGAGGTAAAATAAAGTGTAAAGCAGAGCCAAATAAATAAATAAATAAGGGGAAGGGGAAATTCAGTGTGTTCTCAAGTGTGCAGGAGATCCGCACCATGCAGCAAATACATGTCGTGATTGGGTTTTTAAAAGACGTCCGCCTCGCCTCTGACTGACAGGGCCTATTGATTTTTTAGGTTTCTGCCGTCATCGGTTTCCAGCCTCACAGCGGCCGCGTGTCGGGGGTCAGGGCGCACCGGGGCGCAGTGAGCCAGCCCTCGCCACTTCCCAAAGTGAAGGGCCGCTGAAAGAAAATCAATCATGTCATAAGTGAGAAGCATCAAAAATTTTCCCCCTGTATGGCCAAGACCCATCAGCCTGTCTCCACTCAGTAGCTAAGGTTAGGCATCTGTCAAGTCAGACTAGGTGAAAAGTATTAGAAATGCCAGTTAACCCATGGGTAGACTGTGTAGGTGAGCTGCTGCCTCTTCCCTTTGTCTGGCCATCCCGGGGTGACACGACTGGCGATCGCTCTTCATTCTGGAGCCGGCGGCCCCCATTTCCCATCCCTTTAGCCTCTGTGTCTCTCCCAGCTCTTCTCCCTCTTGCTCAAGGCAGGACGGCTTGGGGCCTGGTTCCCTGTTTACCTAAGAGGTGGTGAAGAGTCAAAACGGATGCTTTCGCTTAGCAGCCCACTGGGAGGGCGGGGCTGTTGTGTTTCCCTAAGTGAAGCAGGTTCTCTCCACCCATTTGGTATCCAGCGTTGGAAACACACATGACGCAGATAAGTCAGATTGTAAAATTAATTGTGCACGTCACGTGGTAGGAAATTGTTATTTGACCACTGCCCTGATGTTTCTGAGCTGACGGGGCGCTGCATTGTTTGACGAATGGGGAGGAAATTTATTTTCACTCCTCAGAGAAATGATCAGGAGAATGCCGTTCATTGGAAAACGCCTTTTTTGTATTTCTTACATTCCAGGACTATATAATTTGATTGTATAGTTTGGTGAAAGAAACAGCATTAAGTGACCAGCATGGAGAAACCCTTTGACACGTACCTTCTAATTCTGCATTTGGTAATTGGCTGGAATGCGATGATAGGTACCTTTCAAGATATAAATTATAGATGATGTGTTCTGTGGGAAAATGATAGGCTTTGATTCTCATATTTTAGTTCGCATTTATTTTCATCGATACAGTGAAAATGAATAGTTTTGTTTGCTTGTCAGTGTTGCTGGTCAGGAAGGGTGGGTTGGAGTGCTGACTGCTGTCAGGCTGGCCTTACCTCGTGCTTTCCACCCACTCAGTGCCTCTCCTTTCAGGCTTGTCTCTGTTGGTTGACAGTGGTTCCATGATAGTCACTGCCAATTTAAGACCAGTTTGAAAGTTCCCGAGAAGAGCTTCTTTCTGGGAAATCTGCAGGAGGAGTTCACTTAGGTGGAGGGGCAGATTCTAAGATCTCCTCTGTTTGGGGTGACCACCTCAGGAGCATTAGAAGAACCTGAAACTGGATTGATACTGAGAGCCCTGTTGTAAGTTTCCACACCTAAATTGACATTCACTGCCTGAACCAAGATGTATACTCACTAATAAATATTTTAGCTCTCTATGCTTCGGTGATTACGCTGGCCATTCCATACAGATAAAAAGACAAAATGTTTCTTTAATCAGTACTGTGATGTGAGACCGTTAAGGTAATAGTGCTTGAAACTATTAGAATCTCGAAGATATTGACTGGCTTGCTTTTGGCATGGCAATTATAATTACATTTTTAGGTTACATTTTATGGGTTTATACTAGTTATTCTAACATAAAAGAAATTGCTGTCCGGAATTTTAACAGAGGGGAGAATGATCTAGGTTGAAATCCTCAGCAGTCCAGGCATCAGGGACTGCTAATATACGATCTAATTGTGATCAATACTTTCTTTTCTAGTTTCTATAATGACAAGGCCTTTGCAATAAAAACACTACCATCTTTTTGAAATCCACAGAATGATAAATGACCCAGGCCAACTTGAGGGGGAAAGTGTAGTGTATTTTACATTCCTAGTGATTTATTATGGATTTGTGAACATAGCTGGTGTGAAATCAAGCTCAGGGAAAAGAGAGGAAAAGTACCCAACAAAGAAATCCATTCTGCCTAAAATGCCTGGGTTGAAGTCCCATTACCATTGATGTGAGCTAAGTACTCTCATCAAGGGGCTTAGGAACCCTTGAGTATTTAGATTCTTTTTGTTACATTACAGCAAAGGGAATAAAGCCAACACAATGAACCAGTACTTTGCTATGTATGAATGGGTAGGTCAGCCTAACTCACGTGTTACATAAAAAGGACCAATTTGATTCTGTCTTGACAATAAATGAAAGCTTAGCTTTGAAGGAACTCTTCGCTGGGTCTATTTGCTTTCAGAGACAGTATTTTGGGCAGGCTCTGGAGGCAGGTTATTTCAGGTGTAAGAAGGAGCATCTGCTTGTTTCGTTAGCTATTAGGGACTTAACTTCCTTTAGTGTAAAGCTGAGCCTAGTCATCCCCAACCAAGTTTCGCCTGTGTGGGAGTGCATTGCTGTCCTAATCCAACCCAGCCAGTCATTCAGACCTGACACGTGAAGTGTTTGAGGAAGCCCAGGAGAGATTCATGAACTCTGTAGTATACACAAGTGAAAAATGTGTCCACATGAGCCCCCTTTCAGCCTCCGTCCCAATTACGTATGGCCAATAGTGTTTCTCATGTGGCTAGGGTTAAGTTTCTCAGTCTTTCCATTTTTGATTTTTGTTTATAGGTTGCCTGTTGGCATTTTGCTTCAGGCCAGCTCTTAGTATATAATATTAATGATGTCTTTTCCATCTTCTTCCTCCCCACCTCCTTTGCTCCCTCCCTTCCTTCTCTTTCTCTCCTCTTTCTCCCAACTTGTTCCCCAACTCCCTTTTCCTTAAGAAAACCAAAACTTTTTTTTTTGTGAAGAGCTGAAAAAATATATGAAGGCTCTGTACAGGATTCTCAAATTTGGGACTGATCCAATATATTTTCTGCCATTCACCAGACCTTTGCATCTCTTAAAGAAAATTTCCGGTGTCATGTTGAAGTGAATGGATATTTTTCCCCTGTTAACCAGGAAATGTCCCATTTTCCTGCCTCAGTAAACATAGCATACAGTAAGTAGTAAGTACAAGGGCTAAGGGCTCTTATTTATGTGTTTTCTTTGGTCAGGACTTCGGAAGGAGATACAGAAGGTGCAGGAGACTAGGTTTTTACATGAGATTATCAATCATCTCTTTTCTCCAAAATCAGGCTTGAGACAAAAAGGATGAAGAGGGTTTTTGTCCTCAAATATCCAATTCATCCTATCAGGTTTCCCACAGTGACTTTCTCCACCAAGGTCTTAATGCACTACTCTGAGAATGTCTCATCAGTGACCAGAGCTGACGGGGTCTTTGAACATTAGACAGTACCCATTAGTCAAGGTCCCTAGGCTAACATCTTCTGGATGGCATTTTCTTCTAAGTGTGCCATTAGTTAGTATAATGGACTGGTGTCTGTCAGCCTTTGGGACAGGACAGAGAGAAGCATCTAAGACCCTTTGTTAGAAGAATGGGCTGTGTTTTCCTCTAACCTGGAAACATGTTCCCAGCAACATTTTAGCCCTAGAGAGACAATAAATGTTAATGGCTTCAGTGAAGTCTTTATGATCTCCCAGGTCAGAAATGTTTTTTTCCCCCTTAAAACCTCAGATATGGATTTACAAAATACTCTTCAGAACCATTATGGTCTTTTGGGTAAATAGTTTTTGTTTTAGAACATTTTTATAATACACATGTTTTAAAAAGTGTTCTAAATATGTATTTTTACGATAGATCATGACAGCTCCTTAAAGAGCCATTCTTGCCTATTAGGGAGATAACGTGTGTATGTATTCAAGAAATTGTCGACAAAAAAACCGTCTCAAAGCTTTGTATGTTTCCAATGAGGATTTTTTTTCTTACCAATATACTTGAAAAAATTATACAAATCAGATTGTCAAAGCGAGACAGTTCAGAGTTGAGGATTTTTGAAATGTCTCTCAAGTAGCAATTGAGGAGCTCCAGGATGTGAAAGATCAGAACTCCTGGCTACCCTTACTTGAGACTGTGAACGTACATTACCAGAGATTTGGGTGATTTGCCAGACTTTCTTCCTTAAGCTTATATGCTTTTGAAAGTTAACAGACAAGGCTTTGATTTTGTTGGAGTCTCTGAACCATAGGTTGCCATCTAATCATAGAGGGCTTGAAATCAGTCAGAATAGGGCATCTACTTGTTGGTTTATTCAGACTTTTATTGAATATGCTGTTGTGCTAGGAATTAGAGCTATAAAGAGAGTCAGCTGCATTTATGACCTTGCAGAGCATGGAAACCTGTAGATACATTCAGCGAGGAAAATTCTACAAAGGAAGCGTGAAAGAACAGGAGCACCAGAAAGGTGCATTAGGAATAAGGATGGGATTGCAATTTGTAAGATATGGGTGTCTGTAAGTTTCCTCAGGGTGCAAGGTGGTTGCAAATGATCAAAGGTGCTGAGTCAGGTGGGTGAGATGGTGAGAACCAAAAGATGACATCGTGTATGATAACAGTGAGGATGACCATGGGCACCACTCCCACCACTATTACTAGGCTTTTCTGGGGGCATTTAGCTAAGAATAGTACATGACTTAATGTTTACTTCAGAGGATACATTTTTATCTCATTCAAACAAAAAATGGTATTGCATGCCTTCGGTGTGCTAGTAATTTGGGGTATAGGGTTCTGTCCTCGTGGAACTTATAGAGTATTAGTGGGATTGGGGGCCTGGAGCTCAACCATTAATGAAAAAAATCGCACATGTAAACGTGAAATCTATAATGTGATAAGTCCTTAAGAGAGAGGACACCAAATATTTGGTTATTTCGTAGGGTCTAATGGAGGTGGGGGAGCGTGTATGGTGACTTGACCTGGTTTGAGAGGCCTGGGAAATGCCCACGAAGATGACGAAGGAAGGAAGAGGGTTAAGAAGGTGAATGAGGTGACACTGAAGTGGCAGGATGTAGGAGAATATTCTAGAGAGGAGGAACAGGAAGGAAGAGGGAAAGAAAATAGAGTGAATAATGAAAGGATACAGTAAGGGGGTAGGAATAATATCTTTTCTCCCTGTCTTTCCTTTCCTCCTCATTCTTTTGTTCTTTCAACAAATACTTATTGCGTTCCTCCTAGGGTTCAGGCGCTGATCTAGGCACTGGGGATCCAGCATGAATGCAATAGTAAAAACAAAACAAAACAGCCCCCTGTCCACATGGAGCCTACATTTTTGTGGGGGGAGAAAGACAGTAAATAAGTAAAATATATAGGATGTCAGATAGTGATGAATTCTCCTGAGGAAAATAATTCAGGAAATGGAGAAAGGGAGCATTTGGGGTGGGATTGGCATTGTTATTTGAAATAAAGTACCCAGAAAAAGTCCCACTGATAGGTTGCTAATTGAGCAAAGACCAAAAGAGCAGAGAGAGTGGGCAGATATCTAGGGAAAGTGAAGTTAGAGCCGACCAAGCAATGTAAGCCGAGGCCCCAAAAGAAGAGTGTGTCTAGCAGCCTTGAGGAAAAGTAAGGGGGACAGTGTGATTGAAACAGAACAAGCAAGGCAGAGAGTAGTAGGTAGTGCTGCCAGAGGCATAATGGCGCCATTTTGTAGGCCATATAAAGATCTTGGGTCTTAACTCTGCATGAGACGGGAAGCCATTGGGAGTAGAGGAGAAGTAGATGAGAATATTTTCAGGCACTGATGAAGATGTCCATCCAGTCATTAACAGTAAGTAAATAAAGCCTAAACTAAAGGGAAGCATTTCCTGGTCTCCTGGTGTTTCCTGAGTGAAACAGTAAATCCACTGCAACTTAATATTACATTTTTTTAGAATGGCTTCTGCGTCAGGTCCACTAACAGGATTTTTCAGCTGAATCTAATTCATAAAGATGCATTTTGGAACAATTCCTTTTCACCCATTAAGGATCTGCTTTGATAACCCTATTGCTAAAATTCTTTCTGAACCATTTGGTTGTGTGACAATTATATACCGAAATATGCAGCATGTGTGCTATATGGGTAGGGTGAATGAAATAAACTCGGCTGAATTTTGAGTGACAAGGTACCCAGCTGGGAGGGTGAAAGAGAGGGGAGGGAAAAGGAGCAGCTGGGGATGCAGATTGAGGTAGGCAGGCAAGACAATGGCCTGTCGCGATAAACACCTTTTTACAAAGGTCATCAGTCTGTCATAGGGACTCAGCTCAGACACCTTGGCTTTTATGCATGCTGAAGTTTCATTCTTTAGAGAAGCCAGTGGGATCTCTAAAAGGAAGGTTAAAAATCACTGTGGCAATTAATAAGATGATGAAGAAGAAGAAATAGTTTGCTATTCATATCTAAATTCTTTGTTACCCATATAGAAGTGTCCTTATTCTCTTCCCCTTTCTAGCATCAGGGCTATATTCCTTTGACATCAATCTTTGATATTAATCTTTCAACACTAGAAAGCAATTCCGAAGTTATGGACTGCAGGTTCTCTGCACTTTTACCAGGTGGAGGCGAGAAAGCATCTCCAGAGTATTCCTTAGCTCTTGGAGACAATACCAAATGGGTGTGGTTTGCCGAACTTTGTAGAGGCCACAACAAAAATCTGATATTTATACCTTTTCAGGCTTTGAAGCCATTTGCAGTGTCTTTGCTTGTGATCGTTAGTCTTCTCTTTGGCAATTCCCTTCTATGGATTTGTTCTAGGAAACAAAGAGGTCCTTGTGAGGCTTGGGGCAAACTCTCCTTCTTGATTTTCAGTGAATATTCATCAAGCACAATCAGCGAGTCTCTTTAGGCCTTGACCTGAGTTGGGAGGTGTGTGGTAACCCAAGGGAAAGCAAAGAAGACCCTAAGAAGGGAACCATTGAGAGCTGGTACTGTTGGGTCCGGGAGCTTAATGCTGAAAAGTAATTTCATTGGTGTTTGCTTGTTAAAGCCCACGTTTGCTTTTCTTGGAGGTCAGCTCCCAAACCTCGCTGACTTTTTACAGTCACTCATTTGGCCATCGGGAGCCAGGATTCTCAGGCCTCCTCGGATAGGCGATTTCCCAGGACCGGTGGGGAAAAGAACAAATATCATTAGCTCAGTGATTTTCATCATCAAAGTACTTTCTAAAGACAAACTAATTCCTCTTGCAAGAATCAGGTTAAGCATTGTTATCCCCACTTTATAGATGGGTGTGCCCAGATTTCATTATTCCGAAGATAGATTTTGAGTCCACGACAAATGTACTTAGCATTACAGTCAATTGAAGATGAAAAGGCCTATTAGGCTGCCCAGTATCGCCCCTCCCTCTCCACCTTCACACAACCAGGACAGGCAGCTCCCTGCAATCTACTTTCTACTTCTTTGGCCTGGCTTCCTTTAAATGTCCCAGGGGAACCTCCCTATAAGTCTAACCTTGGAGAAAGAATCTCCTTCTAAAAAGCCGCTTTTGTGTTCTCAGTGCTGTGACCACCCCCCTCTGCTGAAAGGCTCTTGGAAGTGAGAGGAATATGGTTGGAAGTCTTTTTTCCTTTCTCTTTTAGGTGAATTGCAAATTCCGAGAGTCACATGTGTATCTTTTCCTTTCATAGTCGATTTTTATATGCCTTTCTAGGTTTACTAACAGACATACTGGATTTTGAGTTACAGTTGGGACATGAGCTCATGAAATTAGTATTAACTGCTTTAACCTGTGGGTGCTCGTGTTTATGGAATAAGCAAGTCATAATCGCTGACCACAGCCATTAAAATCTGATGTGAGTCAACTTTGAGTACAAAGACTTTCTATAAGCCACCCCTCTTGAAGCAGAAATGATCACAATTTAATATAATGAGAATAATTAATAAGGAGTGTGCCAGTGACCTTGAATATTAATATTGTTTCCTTTTCCTGTAAACAAACCGGGCTATTTTATTATTATTTTAGTGTGTAATTTGGCATAAACACTCCTTTTCACATAATTTCCCCAGGTGACTTTTGTCTCCTTGGCAATTTCCGGCTTTAATAAAGAAAACCTAATTAAGAAGGAGCTGTTGATTGGTTTGCTAGTGTAATTAACACAGGTGATGCTAATGAGTTTCTATGAAACCGGTGGTTTATGGGAAAAATAAACAGACCGCTGTTGCATATGGCCCAACTGATATGTGCACTCTGGAAGAAATGATGATTTCCTGGTCTCCTGTGAGTGGTTTGTGGGCATGGAATAGGCAGATAAAATATTTTATAAGATTCATTAGTGGAACTAGACCAAATTGGAAGCGAAAGTCGCAGTGTTAGGCGATATTAAAAAATCTGATCTCTGCTTCTACTTGTTAGGTCTGGTTTTCTTTTTTTTTTTTTCCATGTGCCTAAATGGGGCAGATTTCTTTTGTTCAGGGCGTGTTTCTGACCGTCATGGCAGCCACCTTAACTTGGCAAAGCCCCCAGCAGACCTTCTAGAGACATTTTAATTTTCATTCTCTTTTCCCTAATTTTGCTCATTAACCCTTGAGGATGTATTGACCAGAAAAGCACATGGAATCCCTATAGAAATTAAGACTCCTGAGACCCTTCTTTCTTGGTCTACAGCTGCTTCCTGTGGACCACTTGATATTTATGTTTTCAGTGGCATCCACACTAGTCTGGTCCACCCAGAATTACTTAAACAAATTTTTTCTTTCTGCCTTTCTTCGCTGGGCTGGGAGAGGAGATAGGGACCGTGGTTCAGATTTCATTTAGCAACAACTTTATAAAATGAACAAGATTCATGGCATCAGTGCATATTTTCTCATTATAAATCTTACTGAGAATACTTGGCTGTTATTTTTGATAATTTATAGATACCATCTGCAACTGCAAAATAGATTTTCAAAGTTATTTACGTAAAAGACTTGTTATACTAAGACCTTTGATGTTCACCTTGCGCGTGTGGACCTGTTCCCTTTTTCTTTGGTGTGTTCTTCAAATCAGTCTTTAAAACATGTGTTTTTTTCTTTATTTTCATCTCGTTTTTATCCTGAGCTAGTCAATTCTTTCTCTTTTTTTTTCTACTTCCAAAAATGCCTGGTCTACTTTGTCTCTCGTCTATTGCTATGTGACAGAGCGGCCAGAGGCATTCTGCGTCTCGCAGCGCACCTCCAGGGACGTCTGTTGAACCCTCATAATCTGTATTGATTGCCGCCCACTTCGTAAGTTCACAGCTTAATTCGCCAGCAGTGGCAGTGTTAGGCCGACACAGTAAAACAAGATAACGTTAAAATGTCAGAATGAGAGGGGGCATGAATGATGCATTACCCCTACTAGGACTTGCACTTGTCATTCCCTTCCACCAAAGTGATGTTAACTACCTTTTGAGAGCGTTATCTGACTGGTATTACTCAGAACTAGGATCATTAGTTCACTGTTCTGATTAGGAAGCCGCTATGCTTGATTAACTCTTCTCGGACGAGGATCTCAGTGGAAGCACTAAATACATGGCACAGACTTAGACATCTAGAACTAATTTATAATTATTTTTTTGGCAATTATTCGTAGTTGTTGACATGTGTTTTTCCATGATGTGGTACTTAACAGGGTTGAGTTAAGCCTACCGGAGAAAAGACAAGCATGTTTGAGTTGCACTTGTAATTCACATTTCAGGGGATGTCTTCTAGATTTTTATAATTATTTTCCCAGTGGACAGATGCTAAGCCATCGTTCTAATAGCATCAATGTTTGTTCCCAAACCTTTTGAAATTTCTGAGTTTTAGAAATTGACTCTTTCGTAGTTTTCTCAGACTTCCTGTCCTAGGAGGAAACCAGTGGAATTCATGTTTATTCATGGCGGTGACTCCATGTACAAGAAGCAGGGTTAATGTGTGTCTTGAGAAAGCTTCCCAAGTGATAAATCTAGGGTATTGGGAAAGGAAACACCTCCTCCCTTTCTTATTCCCCAAAACCACCTTACACTGTTCTTTCCCTACCTAAATTTTTCTCTCCAGTCTTGCTGCTGTCTGAAATCTTAGCATATTGATTCTCTGGCTTCTGACTAAACACGTAGCTCTCTTTCCCCTTCCAAACATATACTCGGTACTTACACTTAGTGTAAGGTTCTCTTAAGAGCAGGTTTTGATAGGGAATGTGTTGAAAGGCCAGGAGGTGGATATGGGCATGGCACTTAGGAGGAAATTTGTCCTGGAACAAGGATCTTGATGGTAGCAAAGACTTTGAGTTCAGCCTTTCTGAAATAAGAATATTTTTCGTCCTGTACTTCCAAACAGAAATTGAGCTGTACGGAACGGTCTGTGAAGGACCGGTGCGTTTCATGCACCACTGTGTGTACAGGACCTAGGTCTTCTAGGTGCTCAGTGTACATTCGTTAGATGGAGTGGATGAAGCCATCACTGAGGAGCAGTGGTACAGTGTTCCCCAGCCCCCATTCAAGTACTTCCCTCTCAATGTCTTATTTCCTGAAAGGGCTTTTTATCTGTGTAGATCCAGAAACTTGAGTTGTTATTACAGATGCTGCTGATGAACCTGGGGTTACCCTGAGCATATTAACAGCACCATCCCATTATCTTCCTTTATCATATACTTGACATCTGCCCTAAGTTACTATCCTTCACTATCTGCTCAAGTCGGGCTATGTTCTCTTTGGAGATTTCTTGGCAGCTAACCCTTACTGTAGATACAGATGAATTGGCCTTCAGCTATTTGTATTTAAAATGTAACCATTTGGCAGATGGTAACTACACTTAGCACAGTGAGCATAGCATAATGTACAGAATTGTCGATCACTCTGTCCTACACATGAAACCAACATAACATTGTATGTTGACTATACTTCTATTTAAAAAAATGTAACCATGACTTGTTTGTCTGAGAAGATGATTCTGGCCTTATTTTCACAACCAAGGCAGGTGCCTGTCTCTGGGGGACAAGTTTAGCCAGGGGGGAAGCTGGATATCAGTTTAGGAATTCAAAGGAGAACTTGGGTTTCAGAGTAATGATGATAAAACCCTAAGCGGTACAGAAAAGAGAGTATGTGTTTGGCTTGAGGATTCTTGAGTCTATTAGTTGCCTTGTAAAAGTATACTTTTTGTCAGGGTGAATCATTTATAGCGAATTCTGGTTTATTGATATTTCTCTCTGTGAGCCTATTTTTCAATGGTTTTGCCCTGGATTGCCCAGAGAACTGATGCTCTTTGAGAATTGGCTAGAATGCTGCCTTTGTAGAGTGGAGAAATGAAGGCAGAGAAAAATAAGTAGTTTTCTATAAGCCTGTGTGAAAAGGCAGTAGTCAAATTGGAAAGACTTTTTTCCCTGTCATACTTCTGTGGGGGAGCCGTTTGATCAATATGGGTCAAGCTTGATGAAAACTCTTTTAAAACTGCTCTCATGTGGAAGTTCTCTTCCTCTCCACTTTCTTTGAAGGGAACGTTGGGAGTAGAGTTAAAAAAGAAAAGCTATTTGGCCAAGAAAATATGAAAATTTTCCCCCAGGTCAAAGTTGAGTACACCAGCATGTGCTTTAGGGAGCCGACAGATGTGATTTCCCTCAGAAATAATTGTTGTAGCTGAACTATGAGTACTTTCCTGACTCTACCCCTCTGCATCACTCAAGGTTTCCTGTGCCCTGCGTTGTCCCAGATAAAGAACAAAATGAAACTCTCACCAATTTTGTCTACCTTTTTTGCTCTAAGCCAAGGCTTTGCAGCACCATTAGGATGTAGATTATCATATTTAAAACCTGTGATGACACCGTTGTACCCATCTGAATGATTAATCTGCTCATTAAAAGAGTGCCGATGGGCTAGTCTAATTGGAACATGGATCTTCTTAAAGGACGTTACAGGGTCGGGAATAGGAAATATTACTCATAACATAAAGTAGGGATTAATTATGCTACTAAATACTACTGTGTGAAATTTACATATGGGTCTGGTTGGAGACAAGGATTAGAAAAAGTGTAGCATCCCATTTTATAACATTTATGTCAACTTTAAGACAGGTGGTGTGTTCCTACTTTAATCCCAAATCTTAAATCAACATTTACAAACGCTGTTATAAACTCAAATGCCACAGAAGGCTTAGAGGTTGGGATAAACACAGAATTTGCATCTGCGAATCACTGTGATTCAACCGTATGGATTTTAAAAAAAAGAAAACAAATAAAAAAAAATTGCAAAGGTCCAAAGCTGCAGAACAATCTTTACTCTCTGTTAAACCCTAAACTTCTGGATAATATTGATCTTCCTAGAGGAGAATGAGAGTACAATTGGGAACTTTAAGAAAATATGCAAATCTGTTGAGCACAAGTTTACAAGCTTTTTTCTTCTTTTGATAACCTTTCTTTAAACAAATAATATGTATGAAAGATGTAAGAGGATTGCTGTAGTTGTAAAGAGGATGGGAGGTTCGAAGTGCCACTTCAGAGCTTCTCTGTCTGGGGGAACCTGCAGCAGCAGTAAAAAAAAAAAAAAAAAAAAAAAAAGAGTTTGATAACAATCTTCGGGTTGAAAAGAACCTTAAGGGTCTTTCATCCTATATCTCCCTCATCTTATTTTATTTCATTTTCTTAAAATTTTTCTTTATTTTATTTTTTTTGGGTGAAGATTCTATTTTTAGATAATCTCAACACCCAGGTTGGGGCTCAAACTCACAACCCCAAGATCAAGAGTCACATGCTCTACCAACTGGACCAGCCAGGCGCCCCCATATCTCCCTCATTTTAAGACAAGGGAGCACAAAGCTTTCACAACTAGTTAGTGACGAGCCAGAGCTATAAACCAAAGTTTCTGACTTACAATCCAGTGCTGTTTTTGGCAAACAACACAGCATCTCTAGTCTGGTTCCCAAATATCCTGACATGTTGGATGACTTTTTCGACACACCGTGTCTTAAGATATCTCTGTTTACTGAAGTCAGATCTGTTTGACAAATGTGAAATACATTCTTACACATCTTGAGGATGTGCTGCATTTCCACTACTTGAAAATTCATATTCTTTTTTTTACTTGTAGGCAGATGTCATATCATGTGTAGTAAAGAAAGGCAAGTTGCTACTCCAGAGTGGATGTTCTGTCATGCGAGCTGGTCTAGTCAAAAGAAGGAAAATCAGGTTACTTGCTGATTAGTGGGCCCCCACCTGTTTGAGGAACTGAAAGGATTACATATCAATTTTTAGGGTGCTGCCAAGCTCAGAATTTCCTTAGGCTTTTGTGACCACTTGGTGTTTCTGGGATTGGGGAAGCTTTGGGCTGAGAATGCTGAGCTGAGAAGTATGTTGCCAGGTTACCAGTTCAGGCACCCACGTGCCTCTGGACCCGCTCAGTCGTCTCTCGTGTTCATTCTTCCCTGTCCATCCCCATTGCACTTGTGTGATCGAATGGAGTTCACCATCGTCTCTCATGCAGACTACTACAGTAACTTCTTGGCTATCTCTTGATCTCCAGCCTCGACCTGGCTCCATCTGTTGCCTACACAGCAGCTAGAATGAACTTTCTAAATCCTTCTGACCTCACTCTCTTGCTTAAAACTGGCTGTCACTTGGACGACCTGGCTCCTCATTGTCCCAGAGATAAAAGCCCAAGCTTTTTAGCATTACATACAGTATTTCCCCAGCCTCATTTCTCACTCCTCTCTTCCTTACATGGGGCCACCTTGCACTGACACAAATTCACCAGGCACTCTGAGGTGGCTTTTGTCTTTGCATCTGTTTTCCCCAATAACTGGTATGTCCTTCCTAGCTTTCTCTTTGCCTCAGCTTTCATCTGGTTGTCTCTGCCTTTTCCCCAGGATTAAGTTCAGCAGTCGCTTCTCAAAGAAGCCTTTGCAGACCCATTAATTTAGGATAGAGTGTTCACCCCACTCCGTTTCATGGTACTTTTCACACTGCATGGTGATGCCTCACCACATAGCTCTCCCTCGCCAGTGAACCTCTTGAAGGCAGGGGGCCTGTTGTTGTTGTCTGTTGTATTCCTGTTTCTAGCTGCTATGTCTGGTCCCAAGGAGGAAATCAATAAATGTTGAAGGAAGGAAAGAAAGAAAGAAACCAGGACAAGAATTTTCACTCTTGTAAGTTGTGCAGGGAGAATGTCCTAAAGTTCTTTGGCTAGCTCTTCTATGATATACTGTCTTTCAGTAATAGCTGGAGAGGTGCGTTTTTATTTTTTATTTTTTAATTAAGATTTATTTATTTATTTGATTGGGAGAGAGAGAGAGAGTGCACAAGAGCAGGGAGAGGAAGAAGCAGACTCCCTGCTGAGCAAGGAGCCCGACACGGGGCTCGATCCCAGAACACTGGGATCATGACCTGAGCTGGAGGCAGATGACCAACTGACTGAGCCACCCAGGTGCCCCTAGGTGCCTTTTTATATCCAGCTTTAATGTTTTGGGTCAATATCTTTGTGGTTTTTTTTTTGGACAAAACGAAGTCACCTGAGTACATAGAAGTCCATTGCCCACCACTTTCTCTAGTAGCACCTTTAAAAACACTGGTTCTCTGGTGGTGTTCTATGGTGATTTCACTTCTCATGCTTTGCAATGTGTTTTGCATGTAGGCAGAAACCTATAATCAAACGAAGAGGTTGGGAAGTTGTTTTTCAGTTGGAGAGAAAAGCCTTTGTCATGGATTTCGGAGTATTCTTGAAGCTTGAGTTGTGGCGTGTCTTGGAGGTCAGTTCTAAAGATATCCTTGCTATAATCACATGTAAGACATGACTTTCAAAGAAGCCTGTAGTGTCATTCTGTGAAAGTTAACAGCAAAGCATCATTGCAAATCTGTTGAAAAATATTTGTTTTCTGTGGTAAACCTCTGAACATTTTTAAGACTCAAAAGTGGTGTGCAGAGAACCTTTCTTTACAAATTCAAGTCTGGTGGAATACCATAATTGTCCAGTGGTGAAACAAACATCTGGGATAATATTCTTCAGCAAATATCATTCATTCCTGGACCTCCACAGTCTGCAAGTGAAAATGCAAACTATAGGCCACCAAGAAGTTAATGAGACACGTTATTATAGTCAAACTTTGTTGGCCAGAAGGCCAGGGAAATGGAGTGGTTTGTGAGTTTTTTCCAGCTTGCTGGTAGAAAAGAATTTCTTTGTCTTCCTTGATAAATAATGGTCTGGCTATGGAGATGCTATGTAGGGGCCGCAGGACATCAGGCTCGATGTGAACTAACTCTTGGAAATGCCTGGGCTGTTTTCCTAAATTATAGAATTATGTGCCTTTTGAATAGAAAGAAACTTGTAATCTGATAAAACCTCATCCTTAAAGGTGGAAGTGGAGATCACAGAGATGAGTCCAGGGGCCCAAAGTCCCAGAGCGCACAGTCCCACAGATAGGGCTTACCCCTGGCCCTGGGACTTGTGATTCATCGTCCTCTACCTTATACTGCAGGCCTCTCCCTGGGCTTTGAAAGGTATGTGCTTTTTCCCCTGCTCTCAGCCCCATTCCAAAAGCAGTGCTGGTTAACTGAGGAGAGTAAATAGGATGTGACAGGTCATAGTCTGATAAAACAACACTTTGCTCCAGCGGCACTCTGGTTTATAGCACTGAGGTCTTCATCATTCTATAACCTCATAACAAAACATTTTCCTAGGGAGTGTGTGGACTCAGAGTTGCAGCTGTAATCATATTTGGCTTGAGGAAGCATGTTTTCTGCCCAGCACCGTGCTGCTGCCTTCTAGACAGGGTGTAGGGTCTGCAGTCGCCCTAGTCCCAGCCGTGCCCAGCAGCTTAGATGACTGGCCGGTTAGATGACTGGCCTGGTCTCAGAGGCTTTTGCATCAGGAGCTCTGAGGTTCCCCTGATCGTTTGTTTTGTTTAGGACCTAAAGGAAGGTTCAGCTGGAGATGCCCATTTTCTTTTCAACACGTCTGAGAAGGGGGCTACGTTTTTGGGACGGGCCGGTTGTTGGCAATGTTGTTGACATACTTGGAAGCATACCGCCCCTCAAGCTGCTGCCGGCCTTATCCAATCACTCAACCCAAGCCCCGTGCTACCATCAACATTTGTCCAACTCTGTCACAACTGGCAACCTTTAGCATTTGTATGAAAAGATGGTTAATCAGTCTGTGCATCGGCACAGATGCAAGGCAAAAGCAAATAAGATTAGTGCGTTTGTGCCACTAACCGCTCAGGTTTATACAAAAGATATCAAGGTCTTCCTGTTCCTTCTGGAAAAAGACTTTCTAGGATTTAGGGTTTTCATTTTTCTCTCTTAAAAAAGTTAATTCTCTCTCTCTCTCTCTCTCTCTCAGAAACTTAGACCAAAAAAAAAAACACGATTATTTTTTAAATAGAGATGACCTCCACAGATGGGAGTTCTACGGGGTCGTAGATGATAAGCATGTCATTTATTTCTTGTTCCTATAATTTTTTAAAAAATACTTTTTTAAATTAAAGGAGTAACATATTTTTTGTAGAAAATTTGAGAGAATACACACAAGAAAACAAAAATTATTTTTATCCAAAAGCTTGAACAATATTTTTTAACATTTTCTGTAGTTTGTTTCAGAATATTTTCTATGAATATATTAAAACTATGTATTTATGAAATTGAATTATACTGTTTTGTATCTTGCTTTTTTCATTTAATATATTATCTACATTTTAATGTATCTCATAATTTAAAAAAATAATTGCACAGCATTATGTCTTGTGGATATAACTTATTTAACCATCTTCCCATTGTGGAATAGTTAGCTTGTTTTCAGTTTTTTGGACTTGTTAAAATGCAGCAATGAACGACCTTGTGCATAAATCTTTGGGTTGCAATTTGATGTTTTTTTCCCCTTTAGGTTAAATTCTTCAAAATGTGATCTTTGAATTAAAGGATATGACTATTTTTACACCTTCCGGTGCATGTTACTAAATTTCCCTCCAGAAAGATTTTACCTATTTACACTCCCACCGCCATTTTAAGAGAATTCCATTTATGGGCCTCCTCAACGGAACTTTCTCACTTAAAAAACTTTGTCAACTTAGTAAACTGAAAACTGCTAATATTTACTTCCGATCTTAATTTGCCTTTTGTAGTTAGTAATGAGGTTGAATATCTTTCTTTGTGTTTTTGGTTAGTTAGATATTTTATTATTTGTGGATTGTCTCTTCATTTTCTCCTTTTCCTTCTTTTCATTTTTTTCTCATGGATTTTTACTTAGGTTTAAAAGTAATAAATATCTATTTATTAATGGTGTTCAAGGTGTTAAGAACAGTGATAGTCATCTGAAGGCTTGACTGGGGCTGGGGATCTGCTTCCACGATGTAGCACTCTCAAGGCTGTCGGTGGGAGACTCAGTCTTTTGCTACACAAGCCTTTCTAGGATTGCTTGAATGTTCTCAGGCCATTTAGAACATGTGGACCATTTAAAACCATCATAGAGCTTATCTTTTTTTCTTTTTTTTGCAACATGTCATTCAAATATTTTCCTCCAGTTATTGATCCTCCAATTTTAATTTTTTTTATATTCGGAGATTTAAAATTGTACTGAACTTAAGTCTCTTAATCACATGCTTATTAAAATCTTAAAATGCTTCTGTGCTGGTTGGTAGATAGCTGCTGCCCTGAAACCCCATCCCCATCCTTCCTTCCCTCTCAGTTCAAGTCCTTCTTTTTTTTTTCTTTTCCCCCCTAGTTTTATTGGGAAATAATGAGCAGATATCACTGTATAAGTTTAAAGCGTACAGCATGATGGTTTGACGCACATATATTGTAAAATGATCACCACAGTGGGTTCAGTTAACATGTATCTTCTTATACAGATACAATAAAAAGAAAAGGTGGGAGAAAAGAAAAAAGGAAAAAAGCTGTTCTTCTTGTGATGAGACTGTTGGGATTTCCCCCGTAATGACTTTCCCATGTACCATACAACAGTGCTAGCTGTAGGCGTCTTGTTGTACATGACACCCCTCGTACTCACTTGTAACTGAAAGTTTGTACCTTCTGACTATGGTCCTCCATTTCCACCTCCCTACCCTCTGCCTCTGGTAATCAGAGTCTGATCTCTTTTTCTACAGGTTTCGTTGTTTGTGTGTGTGTTTGTGTGTGTGTGTTTAAGATTCCACATATAAGTGAGATCATATAGTATTTGTCTTTCTCTATTTCACTTAGCATAACGCCTTCAACGTCCCTTTATGTTGTTGCAAACGGTATGATCTCCTTGTTTTTTATGGTTGAACAGATCCTTCTTTAATGATTAAATGGGCTTCTCCTGATACATCGAGGAGGGCGGGGGTGCTGACCCTCAGACTGGAGCTCTGCTGCCAATGTCGTTGTCAGTTCTGCTATTTTGATATCAACCCTAATGAAGGACATATAAGCACATGCTTCTTATTTTGTCCGTTGATTGGTCTGTCTGGTCGGATTCCTTACTGCACAACTTAAATTTCTGTAGCTATATGACGTTTTCATATGATATCTCCCTTCAATTTTTGTAACAATTATTTCTTATTTATTCTTATATATAAACTGTAATATCATTTTTTAGTTAAATAAAAAATAATTCTTTTAAGAATCAAACAAAGTTATATTAAAGTTCGAAGAAGTTGACATCTATACTATATTAGGCCTTCCTACATTGAACGAATATACAAATGCATATGGATATTTGTGTATCTATTCAAGTCTTTAATATCCTTAAGTAGAGTTCTTTCTTTTATTTTTTGGTTGTGCTTATTCCTGTTTATTTTATCATTTAAATTTTTTTTTTCTTTTGGGAATGGCATTTTCCTAAAATACAGGCAAAATGGTTTTTACTGTTATTTATTGTTCACATATATTATTCAGGAGTCCTTTAAGATAGTAATTTTCCAAGTTTCAGAAAATGAAAATTTACTAATATCCTTTAGAGAACTCCTCTCCCTAGGATTTCAAAATACCTTGATATGATTCACAAAAACTCTGGCCACTTACGTTGCATAAATAATCAGTTCAAAATGACCAGGACAGCTAGAGTGATGTGGGAATCACATGGGCCACTTTACTACTGATATCCAAAATACCAGCCTTTAAATTTCCTGTGTCTGAATGTTTCTGCTTGAAATTACTCATGGTTTAAAATGCAAATAGTACATGGCCTTGAACCTGGGGAGCGCTGTTACGATTTGAATGGGATGATTTGAAACAGCGTTTCTGGTTTTATAAGACTCTCTCATCTGGA
Source organism: Ursus maritimus (assembly GCF_017311325.1). Lineage (NCBI taxonomy): Eukaryota > Metazoa > Chordata > Mammalia > Carnivora > Ursidae > Ursus > Ursus maritimus. The sequence continues at coordinate 15,483,998 of NW_024423897.1, forward strand.
TCCTGAGCTTGTTCTGGGGAATACCAGGCCTTTACCCCCCTATGTTATAAAAATGATTGGGTGACCGTTAGCAAAGCAATAATACCAGTGGGATGTGTATATTAACCTGTCTGTGGGGGGAAAATGCTGAGAGCAACAGGCCTATAATTTAGGTAATAGCGTTAGTCTATGAAAAACATGCTGCTTTTGCCTTGATGCTAATCAGGAAACCATCAGACAGTCTTCCCTCACTGAGCAAGGGCAGGGCGGGAAGGAAGTCAGCTGTCACCATGTTTTTGAAGAAGAAAAAAATGAGAGGTGAACTGAACTCTGTGATAGGAAGCTCACTCTAAAGCCGCTTCCTGAATCTCAAGGTGTGGTAGTCCAATCAGCAGCACAAATTGGAGGCATCTGATTTGCATGGATTAACAGGAGTGGGTCACAACCTTCTGACAGGTCAATGGCACCACTGGGGATTTGAAGAAAACTTTGATTCTTCCTCTTTTCCCCTCTACCATGAAGGGATCATGCTGTTCTATTGTAAAAGAGGGTCCCTTACTTATAAAGCCAAGCTTGTCATTTAAATTCACCCAAGTTAGGACACCACGGAGCTCTGTCAGATGTCAGTCTCAATACAGCAGGAGAATGTTTTTCAACAGCTTTCTAACCCCTTTGCCTGGAAACACAGAGGCCTGGATAAAGGGGGAGGGGCAGCTGACTGGGCCTTGGAGGATTTTTACAAAGGCAAGATTGGAATTTTTCATTTAAGGCAGGTTTTCTTTTTCTTTGCTTTTTCTTCTTCTTATTTTTTCCTTTAAGCCTTGTGTAAAAGATATTTCCACAAAAGGGGAATGAAAAAAAAATCAGATTGGTTGTAAAGACTCCTTCATTTGAGGGTCTCCTTGGAGGCATTTAAGCCCGAGAGTGATGTTGGTATTTTTCTGCATCAGAGGTGATGGCTGTTTGCCAGTCACTTCCCTTGAAAAATATTGTTTGGCTTTAAGGTAACTATGAAATGTTTGGCAAAGGCACCATCCGTGGCAGAATATGGACAAAGAGAAATGGAAATTTTCCGATTAAGCCTTCTAGGGCCCTAGTGCCCAACCCAATGAAAATAAGAGGCACATGCCATCAAAGTGGGGCCCAACTTCACTGAAGCCCTTTCTGTCAGGGGCTTCAAATGGGAGTTGTACTGTCAGGACTGTTTTTCCCTTAAGTCCCGATGAACCAAACGCTCAGGATAGCATCGTCCCAGAATTCTCAAATACTCACTTGCCACTCGCTATTTTCTACATTTATCAATAATCGTGTATTCGTCCTGTCCCAAGGCCAGATATTGTGCCAGGCCCTGGGGACCCAACTTGCAACAATATAGAATTGATTCTTGCCTCCTTGGGATTTCCTGTATAGGTCTGCCTCATCAATTTGCTTTTCTTACATGTCTTGATCTTCGCAATTTGAATTCCTGGCCCTTGATGGAAAGGGTCAATATCTCATACTCTCTTGCATCCACCCCCCATGCTTAGTACTGCAGTTCCTCACAGAAGGCTCGGTCAAAACTTTTCCTCTAGTTTGAGCGGCTATTTGTGTAATGTTTAACTTTTCAAAGCCTCAGTTTTCTCATCTATAAAACAGAGATAATAATACCCCTATGCCTCGGGGTGGGACATAATGAATCAGCAGACAGCATGGCACAGGGTGCTCATACATTTGGGAACTCCGAGTATGTTCAGCTCAGTAGAATGTCAGTGAGAGTGTGGGCTTAACTCCTAGATCCTCTGTTCTTGGAAATTCCATTGGAATCTTTCTAGAAGATGTTACACTTCTTCTTTTGGTAGGCGTTGTCTCTTCCAAAGAATTTGGATACTTGAAAAGTAACTTGGAAGATCCTGAGGTCCTGGTTTGAGATAAGTTCTCAATGGTTGTTGTAGATGACATACCTGATAGGGGGTGTGTGTATGTGAATTTTAAGGAAAGACCTATAATTAAGCTTCCAGTTAAAATTCCAGTTTTGAATGCCAGTAGTGAAAAGCCTCTAGAACTTCTTTCTCTTGGCTTCTCTTCCTCTTAACGGCATGGATTTCCTTTCGGAGGTCGGTGTTCTCATTCTCCTCCTGGTGTGAACCTTCAGAGACCATTAGGCGCAACTCAGTGAAAGGAAACTGTCACATAGAATTTGATCTGGGAAGCCCTGTGAAGGCCTCTGGAAGGCCATACTCGCTCCAAGGTGGCAGCCTCGTTGGCAGAATAGTAGGCGAATTGGAGCATATGTGCTGGAGTTCCACCTGGGTTCAAATCTTGGCTTGGTCATTTATTATATTTGCAACTATGGGCATGATTCTAAATAATAAGGGTGCACACACACATATTTATTTATATTTATTAGCTTAGTTCAGTGACTGGCACAATCAAGCAGTTATTGAATACATCAATAATCGTTGCATGAATGAATGAATGACCACTATGGCTACAGTTACTCTTCCTTCACTAATGCCATTGCTAAGTGTGTTTTTGCAGCTTCTCTTCCTCTCAGTTGCTTCTTGAACTTGCAACACCTTCTCACGAATGTTCTCAGTGGTAGCACACTTCCACTCTTTGAGGGTTGTTCTGCGATTCGGAAACAGCCAAGGCTGGTGTAAAACATCAGCCTGTTAAAGGCCACTTTGGATCAGAAATGATGTGCGCCTGTGAGGAACTGTATACTGGAGTGACCTCAGCTCTTCCTGATCCAGTGACAAGCTGCACGCACTCTCAAGCAGAGTTTCCCGAAGCGACAGATGGGGACGGGGTGGAATTCATTTTGGTGTGAGCTCTAGTTTGTTTAAAAAGCGGTCACACTTTAAGTCTCACTCTGGCTTCTGGGTCCTGGACAGAAAGAGAGTGAGATCTGGCTCTTGGTGATAGGAAAAGCAGAGTGCTAAGATTCCAGGCAGTTGAGTTGGCCCTGGGTTTGAATCCTGCTTCTGCCACTTACTAGCTATAAATCCTAAGGCTTATTACTTAAATCTTCTCCCCTACTCTTACTTCTTTGTAAGTTTTTATGTGCCCCTGAGGGCTGCAGGAAAAACTGCTTGGCACACGATACTCCACGTTAAATTTCAGGATTATTTCTCCTTTTTATATTATTTTAGTTTCCTTTTCACATATACTCAGGGTTCTAACGTTCCTTGGCTCCTGAAGTCCTAGGAATAATGATCTGAGAAATAAATTCACATGAAGCATTACTACCTTGGTCCCTTATTCTTTTTACTCTTCCCATGAGTATTCATACTTAAAAGATGGTGGCTAGAAAGGGCAGTGCCTCCTGGAGAGTAATACGTTTCTAATTTTAGCATCCCAGGCATCGTGAGGCTGGCATTTGAGGTCAGGAAGGCCAGGGGACCACGCCACAATCCACACTGCTACCAGATTCTACTAGGTTGACAGAAAGTTTATACTTCCTGGAATCTGCCTCCCTCCCCTCTCAGCTGCTGCTCACCCGGTCCTTAGGCTAGTAGCCAATGCCAATGGATGTTTCTGTTGCCTATAGAGGCATTATTAAGGAGGGGTGCCCCTAAGAACGATTCATTGCAAATGGATGGCATATTTGTTCTCATGGCACAACCTTCAAATTATTATAAACTGGTTGCGATTTAATTCAGTTCGTCTGGATTCTGTGTTTGCAAGTCCTGTGAGTACATTTGGCACCGTCGTTGGCCCATTTGGATTTTAATGTTTTTGACAAGCCGTAGTTTCCTTGGCCTGGGTAAACGGCCTACTGCCATACCGTCATTTGACTAGATCGTGCCAGAATGACTCTATAGCTTCGGGGTGGGTCTGCGGCTTGCCACCCCCCACCCCACCCTTGTCAGCCACGCATCCATCTACGCATTTACTGCGAAGCTGGGAACTGCAAGCCGTGTACAGGATACCCTGAGAAAATGATGGTTAGTCGCATAGAAAAGTTTAACTATTTGCATCAGCACAATAATACGCAGGCACATAAGACTTTCAGTTCCCCAAACCCAAGAAGTGGTTTCACGAGGTTATGTGAAGTTTGACATCCTGCTATACATATAAATGTAAAAGGCAGGTTGGGAAAAATCAGTAAAATCTCCCCTTTTGGGCAGAGCACTGTGCATATTTATTTTCCTAATTATGGAAGGTAGCTTTCCCCCCCACCTCAAAAAAAAAAAAAAAAAAAAAAAAAAAAAAAAGCCCATGCTTTCAGCATGCTTAGGAAAGTCAGTTATAGAACCACGGGTGAAAAGTCCAGCAAGGCCACAGGCTACACTCTTCTTTGACCCTGGGACTCCTCCGCACTTGTAGCCGCTGCTGCTGGTTCACCTACTCCCCCAGTGCCTTGAGAATCGCACCCTATAACGCTCAAACTGAGCTGGGCCTTAGCATGCAGAGTGGTAACCAGCTAATCAAGGAAAAAGAAGGAAGGCCTGGGCAGTGTCTTACCTTCCCAAACTGTGATTTGATCCTTCTCTCCAAATCTTCCTCTCCCTCTCCCTCTGGAGAGGTGTGTCTAATTGTCGATTTCCCGAGTTTAGGAGAATAAACCATTAAACAAACTGTCCTTACTGAGATTTGAACTTGTGACTCAAGGCACTGAATTTTTTGAGAGAGACCCAAGCTCTTCAGACCAGACAGGTTAAAGCCCTCAGTCTCTGTGTTTCTGCTGCCTTTTCCCAGCAGGACAGTCTCTGCCATTTATTTATCTATGAGACTTGCAAAATCGTGGTCTGTCATAATGGTAAATAAAATGTGTTAGAGTTAATATGAAGAAGAAAGGAGCAATTACAACTGCTTAAAACAGTCTTAAAACATACTTAAGCAGAGGTTGGCCACGTAAACACACAATTAAAGCAGGAATTTGTGATGGATGCAAGGATTTGAGGGTCCCAGACATACTGTTTACTGGTGTAGTTAGCAGATGGATAAGTCAACTGATCCCAGATGTGCAGCTTATAAATATAAACTCACGTCTTCCTGGTGATGTATGTCTGCATGTAGCATATACCACTTTCTCTGTAACTCTTGACTGTGTGCTGGGGGTAACTTTGTAATACTCTCTTGCTTAAAAAAATAAAACAAAAGGATTTTTAACGGGCTTCCTCTTTCAGAAGTGGTAACCAAATACCTAGAAAAGGGTACTTTTGTGCAGGAGTCCTTTTAAAGGACAGGTTTAAATAGGTTTACTTTTTTCTTTCAAGTTCAGATATCTAAGCCTTATATCCCTGCCACAGTTTTCAGATATTTGCAGCTAATTAATTCTTAGGAAATCTAATCTGAATTGAATTAATTTTCCCTTTTAGGGCACATGAAGCAACTTTTAGGTAAAAAAAAAAATGAAAACAGCTTTTGTTGCACATAATTCTTGCAACTAATGAAAAGTAATATCGCTGTTCCTTTCAAATAATGCAATAACAAAAAACCGAATGAGAGCATTGCATGGTATTGTTATATTTGCTGTTTAAATAATTTAGCTGCAAAAATCTGAAGGCTGCTTTAGCTGTAATTAATTATTCATTAATGACATGCTAATTGCACAATACCTTTGAATATTTAACAAAATGCAAAAGCCAGGCTCTGAAGTTATGTTTTTAGTGCAAGGGGGGAAAAATCTTTTAGTCCATCACTGCATCAGGAGGACAAAAAGAAAGTCTTTTTTCAGATGTGAGGTGAAGTAGTAGTAGTGGCCTACTTTCCATTCACCATCTCCGCCACCCTTTGTGCAGTGGAATATAATGTCCTTATCTAGACTTAACAATTGACAGGGTGGCAAATCCCTTGACTTTCGTCCAAATGATTTCTCTACAAAAATGGGTTAATTATCGCCTTTCCCTAGCTTTTTGACTAACAAAAGGCCCTGGATCTCTTTTTTCCTTTCTTTCCTATTTACTGTAAGGAGCCCTTTGAAATGTGATAGTTTAATCGGCAACACCTTCTACAGGGGGAATACTGAGAAGCCAGCCTGGCCCTTGCCTGGAGCTCAGGTTGCTCTGTGAACATTAGCGTGGTTAGGAGATATGACCTTTATTATGCCAAAGCCATCCTGGACTTTCAGGATGAAAAACTCCTGAGTGCTCGGTAGTCGACTTCGTTTGTTTCTGCTAATAAAAGCTGGCGGGTTTTTAACAGTGTCTTTTAGTGGGTGGGATGACTGAAGGGCAGCAGTGTTGAACCGGCTTAGTTGTGTTTCATTAATTCCCCCGCAAGGCTGGGAGTTTGCATCTTTCTGCGCCCTGTCTCTGTTTCCAGGCTTCAAAGCTCCTCATTGTCTCTGACCTGTAAGTCAGGGATAGTCTGGGTAGTGGATAAGCAGGGAACAGGGACTGGCTTTTTCTTTTTATTTGTCATTATCACCATCTCGGTCCCAATCAGAGAATCCCCAGCCCCTAATTTAGTACAAGGCAGTGAGCTGTGTGGCAGCTTGTCCTTGTGGTTGAGAATATATTTCATGCACTAGGGCCTACTTACTCAGTCATATTTTGCATTTGACTCCCATTACTATTAATGGCATTTATGAACGCACATTGGCGGGAAGAAGACCCCATTGAATCTGTGCATTATCAAAGAGATGGGGAATTAGCATACTCTCACGTCTGGTCCATGATGGATTTTACTCTGCCGTGGAAATACTTAGCAATTAAATGAGAACTCACCATCACGAACATGCACCTGCCAGGAAGAAAAAAGAATGGAGGAGAGAAGGAGGAGCATTCACTCAAGTTGATGCCAAGTTCCCTCTTTTACTTTGGCATTCTCTCTTTTGGGAAATGTTACATCTGCCTGTTAGCCATTGTTCAACATGGCAGCATATAATAGAGTCTCTGTTTAGTAAACGCATGGCATCCCAGGCCCACCCAGCCAAAAGTGTGTCAGGGTCACAAGTGTTTATAGTCTATTTGGGAAGTCACTGCTTGCTAAGTGAGAAGGGAAATGCAAAAGCAGTGTGTGATTCAGTGCCACATGAATCCAAGAGTTCAGGGATTGCAAAATGGTAAACCGTGCACTGGGTCCAGCCCACGGTCCGATGTGCTTTGCTTGGTTTTTATTTCTCTCTTTTCAAGTTTGAGCTAATGTTTAAAAATGGGGAGATTTATGTAAAAATCCAAATTTCCATCTTCTCTTGAAAAGTCAGAAGGTCTAGCAACATGGGGATGCCATTCCCCCATGGCAACAGTTGGCTGGAGCTAGGCACCCTGGCCTTGCTCTCCCCCGTTGGATACCACACCTGCCTGGTTTCTACTTCAGGATAGGGGGATTCGAAGTGGGAGTGACCATGGGTTAGAGTGGCCAGGGAAGGCTGACTTTTGGACAGACTCCACCAAGTTAGCCCTGCACACTCCCAAGGTATTCAGCCATGATGAGATTTCAGATGGTTCACATCACTCATTTGTCACCTTTTCCTTTCGCGGACTCAAAGATGTCATACCTGAAGGGTGTCTGCTAGGCCACTGGGAAAATACCTCTACTATTTCTGCATGATCCTCAGGTCAGTGCAATTTCATCAGCATCTGAATTTCTTAAGATATCTTGGGGGGTGTGTGTGTGTGTGTTTAAGACCACAAAATAACTTTCATTAAACATCTTCTCTTTGCAAAACACTGGCTGGGCACTTCCCACATGAGTCAGCTCCTTTTCAGTTCCATAAAGGCCAGACGACAGCGCAAGAATTGGACTGTTATAGTAAAACATTCACTTGGACGGAGTTTTGTTGGGAAATGACAGTATGAAGAACAGATTGCTCTTCTTTGTTGGCTCCTGACCCTGGGCCTTTAGCCGGCCCTGAGTACCTTTTCTTGGGTTCATTCACTAAGGATTAATGAATGGGGTTGTTACATAAAACTTGCTTCTTCCCAAGTCCTGAAGTGAATAACATCCAAGGGAAGTAGGGAGGAGTGCCAAGAGAAGCCAGGTTCGTGAGTGTTAATCGGACACCTTCGGGCCAGGAAACAGAAAAGCACTGGTAAGCATCGGTAAAGCATCCGTAATCCATTTCTCCTTAGCTCGCTGCCTCCGTGGAAGCTAGCCTGAAACCTTTCATTTTACGTAGCAATCTTAGGGAAACATCTGTGAACAGGCGCTACCATTACACCACTGAGAGCTGCTTAAAAGTGATACAACATTAATCTGTCAAGTGAAAAGTACTGCTGTGGGGAGCACGACTTATAAACCATGTGAACACATGAACCCTTCTTCCTAGGGGTTTGGACTGAGCGAGGGAATGGTGGTTACCAGAAGAGATTTGTGCTTAGTGTGAATTAGGGGTAAGTGTTCAACATGTGAGATCTCAAGTATGGAGATTCTTGGTAAGATATGGGTAGGGTGCATTTGAGCTAGGGCACGTTAATGGTTGGGGAAACTCGTTCCGTGAAGTTAGCGAGTACAGACAATGGGGCAAGGCCTGTGTTTGTTAAGAGGAGCATCTGTAGACATCTGAACCAAAGTGCTAGATTGGCCAGCCATGTCTAGATTGGACATGGGTCAATTTTTTGTCTTCTGTGAAATCATCTTACTTGTAGAGGTGGCCTCTTTTGGGAAAAGCCTGAACATAATTTCTCTATTGTAATTTGTCTTTTTACTGATGAACGTGTTTTAAAAGAGCAAGAAGGATTATAAATTTGCACACAATCATGGTATAGGAACTATGGTAATATACAAATTAAATCTGTTCAACTGCTTTTGTGAATTAGAGACAAATGATTATGGATTAGGACATTACTAGCCATCAATCTATTGGGGAATTGTATAGGGTTACAAAGAGAGTAGGAGAAGGTATAAAAGGGGATGTAAGTTACTGTTCTCCTATATACACAGACGAAATCACAAATGTCTGGTATAAAAAAGGAGGGGTCTTGAAATCCATTGGCATTTCCAGAAAATATTCCATGACCTACTCCTGTTGCAAATGTGCCTTTTACCATTGCAGGGTGATAAAATGCCACCATCCAACTCCGGAGTACAGTTAAGGGCTTGTGTGATACAGCAGGCAGCCATTCCATACTTGAGAGTTTTCATTGTATAATTAAAATAAACTGAGGGGCAGGAGGCAGGAAATGAAGTGAGGGAGGAAGGTCTGGCCGAGGCATATTCAGACATGACATTTTCTCATGTCGATAACCATCAAGAGGTTGGCTTCTCTGTCCGAGAAGACAAGAATGTCACATGTCAATCAAAGGCAGAGCTGCCGAGCAGGGCTTGAGATTGAAGGAAACCACGTAGGGTCCATCAGGCTCTGGTGGAGCTCAGACCGGCCTCCTCTCAGGCTTTAATTATGCTTTCTCAGTGTCAGGGTGTCCACATCCAGATTGCTGATGAGTACTGATGAATACGGAGAGATAGGTAGTGCAAAATTTGCTCTTCCCTTTCAAGCTGGGATTCTAGGCCATGCTTAATCCCAGTGGAATAGATAAAAATAACATACCCGAGAAGCAATCTCAGAAAGACTTATATTTTTGAGAACCATTTTAAGCAGTTTTGGCCTTTATTCAGTATACTTGTGTAATGCCCCTGCTCCAGTGGCATACTTTATTTTTTATTATTTTTTTAAGCATTCCAGTGTACGTTCCTCCATGGGGGTCTTTGTTGTTCTATTTATATCTTGTAGTCAACTAGCTTTCTGATCCTTTGGCTAAGCAGAAGCTACCATTGGTCTCTGCCCTCAGGCCTCCCCTGACATCACTGAGAGGAGCAGATGTGTGAGAAGAACCCAGACCACGCAGAGCAAAGAAGGGAATGAGGGCTCCACCCTGGGAGAATGTTGGGGATGTTTTCACTGGGCCCTGCATGCTCCCACCCCACCCCCATGCAGGAAACTAGAATGTCCGCTCCCCATGGCAGCCTGTCACTTTGGGCTCCCGTAGAGTTCTTAGGAAGCACGCCCATCCTCTGGAAAGGCAGGATTTATTTCCTTTAAGGATCATTACAAGTTCTTCAGCATATGCTAAGATTTTTCATGTTGCAGTCTTAGGGAAAAACAGAGAACTAGTGCTTCCTTAGCCAGGTTGGATTTTAACGGAGTCACCTATTTGGCAAGGAACTTCTACAATAAGCTGCCACAATTCTACTGCCCCTCCCCCCAGGGTCTACATCCAAGGGAAAGGATTCCCATTCCAACTCTGCTCTCATGTGTAGCTTTCCCCTGATGCGCTTACTCATCCTTGACGATTTCTACCGGCTGCAATTCTTCTGCTTACCCCCCAAACTCTAGAGTTGCAGATTGTCATGGTGTAGATAGGAAGGACCCTAATAACTGAATGAATTTAACATCCGTTTTGTCTCTCCTGCTTACATAAATTCATTGCCAGTGGCTGCCTGCGGTGCTTTGTTGAGTATAGGAAGAAGGGAGGGCCGTGACAAAGCAGTGACGTTATCCCCTGCACAGAGAGAGGAGGAGAGGGGACTGTCAGGTATTTTCTGTTGCCGACTTGGCCTAATCATCTTAGTTTCTATAGATCGCGAGAGAAGTGCTTCTAAGTGACTTGATTGACCATGACTTATAGCAGTTACGCTGTATAGAATATTCCAGTGCTTTCCTCCCATACCCCCACCTGCTTCCAGGCTCTCCTCTGACCTCCCTTTCTGCTTCCCATTTCAGCTGAGATTTCAAGGATGGCTCAAAGCTTTCCCAGGCCTATAGGCTGCTACTTAGAATAGACATGAACGTTCTCTTTTTGTAAAATCCGTTCGGCTCGCCTCCCCTGATTCTAGAAGCCAGATTAATTCTGGAAGTTAGGTAGGAAGTCTTCTGGTCAGATTCTGTAAGGGACCTCTTCTGTTTAGAAGCTTTTCCATAGGGATCTGGATCTGATCAGGGATGCCACTTTTAACACATAACATAATTGGAATTAATGACTTCTTTCTATAGTTAATTGTCTTTATAGCTTTCTGTATATCTAGACTGTAGGCTCCAAAAGAGCCATTTTATTGTTTTTTTTTTTTTTTTCATCTCTGTGTTCTCAGAGCCTAGCATGCTACCTACATAGTGGGTGCCCAGTAAAGAATTGCTGAATAAGTTGAATGAATGGACATCAGGAAACTTTGGGACTCTGGAAGTCACCCCTGAGGAATCCCTAAATACTGTCTAGTTAGAATGATGACAAGTTAGAATAATGATAAAACCTAGGTCGTTTTGGCCACTCCTTGTTTTTCTGAAATAGGTGGAAACAAAAGAAGTCTTTTTTCCCCTCCCTTTTCCTCCCCTCTTCCTCCCTTCTTTCACTCCTTCCTCGCTTCTTTCCCTCCTTTCTGCCTCTCTCCCCTCTTTCCTCCCTTCCACCCTTTCTCCCTTTTTTCCCTCTTGCCTTTCTCCTTTCTCTCCTCCTCCTCCTCCTTCTTCTTTAAAAATATTCTTTGAAGGCTCGTTTCTTGCCTTTGTCATTTCTACCATTCTCATTCAGAGACAGATGGGGTTAGCTGTGGATGGTCAGGGAGACTTTCTAGGTGGCCACCGCGCTCTGCATTTCCCCCTTATAGTATATAAAACCCCACCGCCTCGGCTTCCTTAGAGGCCTCTTTATCGTTCCGTTCCTCCTTTAGAAACCTTCACTGGTTCCCGGTTTCCTTATATATAAAATTAGAACACCTGTTTGAAATGCAAGATGACTGGTAGGAAATCTGTAGCCACTCTCCCGGACCTAGTGGTCCCTGCGGCTTCACCACAACTCCCACTTACGGAGGGCTTTCCGTGTGTCAAACACTGTGCTAAGTGCTTTTGGCCTACAGGGGTTCTAGGTATTGCTTTTATCTCCAATTTACAAATGAAGTTACTAAGGCTTAAAGAGGTGAAGTGACTTGGCCAACATTGCACGTCTAGTCAGTGGTACGGCCAGGATTTGAACACAGGTGGTCTGATTCCATAGACAGAGCCTTTGATAACTAGTTCCTGATTTTATGTTTGATATACCTTGTGTATCACCAGATGGGGGTTTTATAAAATTCAGTGACACAGGACTAACTCTGGTGATATCTAAGGACTTCACAATGGGAAGAAAGGACGTTAGGTGGCACCATATATATATTTTATTTTAAGGAGCACGGTTTTTCAGAACAATCACCTAAATGATCTATGTGTTAATATCTGAATTTTACCCACGTCTTCCTTTTCTTGTTTTCAATATTGGTCATAAACAGAATATCCCATATGTATAAAATGCATCTTTTCTCTAAGAGTGACATGTTTTTATGTTACTTCAAAAAGTAGTAAAGAAATACCGGCCGGAAGCTATTTACAAATATACCAAGGATCCCAGACGCTCAGTCTATCTTGGGCTTCTTGGCTGGGTTTGTGTGCTTGAGCGGCGAGCCCTGGTGCCGCATGTGTGCATGTGGGCAAAGTGTGTGTGCTTGTGTGCACAGAGTGTGTGTACTGTGTGTATGTGTCTGTAGGAGCCGGGGGAGGGCGACAGAAAGAAAAGACGAATGATTGTTCTCCTCAGCCATTGCCATATCACTAGGCTTTGACTATAGGTGGTTCTGTAGGTTTGACTCTGGGTTTCCTGGTCGCTTTGTGTCAGAATAGGCAAGAAGAATACCTCAGGAAGTCATTCCCAGATGAGAGTCGCTGCATTTGTGCGTGTTCCTGATGACTTGACTGCATGGATCCAACCCCTCACATTATCGTGCTTCCCAAAACGTGTGTGTGTAGAATGAGCATCTCGTTCTCTCACAGCAAACCTGAGGATTTGGCGCTTGAATGGCTCACAAAAAGCCCCAAGTGCCATATGTTCACTGTTTTTGTTTTCTGTCCAGCCCAATGCAGCTGGTTGTAAGCTGCAACAGATGATTGTTTTCAGTTTTGTCTTTTCTTGAGGCTAAGAGCTTCACCTTAATGATCTTCGAGGTGGTTGACATTTTCAATTAAACTCTGCTCAGTCAGACAGACATAACTTCTCACAAGAAGCTGTCAGGAGCTACCTCCTGCCCAAATGTTACACAGATAATGATTATAATAATAATTGGTTTCAACTCATCCATAGGCCATCCTTTCATCTGGAGTGGTTTTATACCAGGGCTGGTCCACAGGGAAGCACCCTTGATTGGGGATTCACTTCCTGTCAGAGTCCATTTGACCAGTGGGGGGCAGAAGCCTAGCTGCGTGGGAAGAGTTTAATTCATATCCCACCCTTATAAAAGGCTGTAACGTAAGTAAGGGTGCCCTGCTAATAAACAGCCTGTCCTCTCTGTCTCTCCAAGATTGTTCCAAGACATAGAGCAACCAAATAGCATAGCAAAATGGCTGAGATCCTAGGCTCTGGAGTCAGACAAACCTAGGTTCAAATCCCAGCTCCACCACTTGCTGATGTCTGGCCTTGGGGAGGTCATTTTGCCCCTCCAGGCTTCTGTTTCCTGGGCTTTCACATCGGGTTAATACCACTCGATCTTCAGAGGATTAGAGGGAAATGTACTTGGATGGCCTGGAATCCTATAGTTCTGCAAATAGCAGTAGATGCTGTCCCAGTTATCACTTTTCCCTTGACTCACCCCATCTCATGTGGGACCTCCCATTCTTTGGGTTTCATGCTGAGTCAACATCCTGGGGATAGTCTCTAAGTCTCTCTTCTCCCAAGTGAAGCTGTTTGCAGGTGGTGTCCCTACATCACCCTTTGGCTGGCTGCCTTATGGCTCTCTCACCAGCAAAGGCTGCAGCTGACAATAATGCTAAATAGAAGTGGGGGCAAAGGAAACCCTCCCAGAATGCATCAGGGCAAGGTCAGGCGCTACAGCCGCCCGCCAGGTAAATGAGGCATGAGAACTAGAAGTTGGACGGGGACTAAGGAAGCCCCTGGGCAAAGTCCTTAATGAGGAAAGTGATAAGAGGGCATGCCAGCGAATTCCCTGAGACTCTTTCAGAATTCCAAATTAGAATATGCAGACTTCATAATCCAGGGCTTATTTTAATTTGGTTGTTGTATTCCTGTACAGGAAACTGGGCTCCATAGCTCTAAGAAGGACAGTTTCCACAATGGCATTTTGTTAGACAATTTCAAAGGAGCTGCTTTGTAGCCTCCCCTCACTCGGGAGAGAAGACATGTTTAACCCTCCGAGAATACTAACTGACCTCCGAGAATACTAACTGCTCACCGGTTGGTTGCTGAAGAGTAGAAGACTATAGGTTTTCTTACAAATTATAGCACAAACGTCCACTTCCTACCAAATCACATACCAGAGAGCAAAGTCTGATGGCATCACTCCCTTGTGTACATAGTAAGGCTGAAGCCTTATATTCAAGATACTCTTGGTCAAGGTAGCTTCCCTAGAATTGAATTTCAGTTCTATCATCAAGCCAAAGGTGCTGGAGACTTCCAGCCTTTGTGCCTTTGCTCATTCTGGTCTTTCTTTCTGTTACACCCACTTTCAAGGTGTCATCTCCACATCTCATGTTCTACCAGCCTCTTCTAGGAATTTCCCCAACCCAGCTGGAAATATGGGTCCTACCTCTGAATTTCCATAGCTCTATGTCTCATGGCATATTTACCTTTGTACCTTAGGGTCAGGTTATTTCTTTTCTCTCCCTGTCTAGTCTGTAAGTCTTTGAGGATTAGTTTCTAGTTCATCTTTGCATTCCCCAGAAGCCCCAGCCCTTGTCCTACACATCTTAAGCACTCAAGTACGTATTGAGTCTGAGAGGAGCTCCGCGGGCCCGCGGACCCGTTTATGTGCTCCTTCTTGATGAATGTATTGCATAAAGGAACACCCTGTGTGCCAGGTTTCCAAGTTATAGCAGAGAGTAAGATGGGCACAGCTTCTGTTCTCCTGTGGAATGGTGAGAAGGTGGATCAAGTAAACACAGGTTGTATTAAGTGACCTCACGGAGCTATGTCCGCGGTGCCTTAGATGCCAGTTGGAGGGGCCTTCGCCCAGTCTTTGCCAGATCAGGAAAGACTTATCAAAGCTAACATTTAAGTCTGTGTACTGAAGGCAGAAGAGCAGTAGAACATTCTGGAATCAATGTGTCTCCCCCAAATTCATATGTTGAAGCCCTAACTGTCCCCTCCATGTGATGGTATTAGCTGGTGGGGCCTTTGGAAAGTGATTAGGTTTAGATGAGGTCATAAGGGTAAAGCCCCTCTGATGGGATTAGCACCCTTATAAAAAGAAGAGAGATCAGAGCTCTCCCTCTGTCAGCCACACAAGGTTAAGTAAGAAGGTGGTCAGCTAGCCACAGAACCCAACCATGCTGGCGTCCTGATCTTGGAATTCCCAGCTTCCAGAACTGCGAGAAATAAATTTCTTTTGTTTAATCCACGCTAGACTGTGGCATTTTGTCATGGTAGCCTAAGCAGAAGGATACAACAGTGAGGCTAGGGAGAGCGCGAGAGTGTTTGGGACAGAGCAAACAGCAAGGACAGGGTCCTGGAGGAGCAGAGAAAGCAAGGTGTTTGGCAAACTCTGAGAGGCACATCATGCTGCAGCAGAGGGGAGGGGAAGGGGAGGCTGGGGAGGGGAAGGGGAGGCTGGGGAGGTCATTGTGGATACTACGGTCCACGTTAGCTACACTGGCCTCTCCCGTGGAAGAAAAGGGAGCCATTTGATCAATTTGGAGACTATTAAAATAGCACCATTTTATATTGGCCGTTCAGCATCCTGTAATAAGGGTAAGGAGTTTCTTTTGATTTTGAAAGGGTCTTACACAAAACAAAATAAAAATATCTCAGTTCTAGGAGCAAAGACTAAGGCACTGGAGGCAGAGTTAAAATTCCTCCTTCAAAGCCATGTTTTGCCTTCAAGTGTGGACACGCAGGGTCCAATGCGAGATATTATTCTCACGGCTCTTGCTGGCAGCAAGGAGCCGTGGAGGGTCTCTTGAAGTGAATGGGAATGTGTCTTGAGTGGCGTATTGAGAAAGCACAATGGCCAAGGGTGTGTGTGTGGTGGGGGGGGGGACAATGCTTTCGGCTTTCGCCAGTGGGTGCCTGATGAAATACATCTTGACGTGTCATTGAAGTGCGGAGCCGTGCGGCCCTGTGAGGTCACCTGTCCCACCCCCTGTGCAGGCAGATTGTTCCTCACACTGTCTTTCTCAGCTCTTTGTCCAGTGGCTTTATGCACCTCAAGCGATGGGGCTTCCACTGCCTCCCTTGGGAAGCCATTCCGCACTCGAATTGAGCCCGTGCTTAAGAAGGTCGCCCTGATATTCAGCCCAAGTTTTCCTTTCTGTAATTACATCCCGTTCCTCTCTGCTCTACCCCTTTGCGTGACCCCGAGCAATTCTTTCCCTTCATCGGTGTGCCTACACCCTTGCTCAGGGAGAGCATTTGATCCTCAGGCCTTTTTGTCCTCCCTGAGCTTTGCTTATTCCTGGCTGGTGCTGCGGGAACCCTTATAAGTGGCTCCCGCTGCTGTTCCCTTTAATCCTCGTGGCTTCCCTTCTTTGATTTCCGTCCAATTTGCCTATTTCTTTCAGGGGCACTGAAGGGCCCAGAATGAATCCTAGGCTTCCTGACCATATTATTTATTCATCTTTCATATGGAAGACTTTCTCAATGATGCTAAACCAGGTTGGGTGGAAAATAAAAATCTTTTAGAAAGACAGAGCTGATGTGAACCCCGCATGATAGAACTCTGGGCACTTCAGAGAAAAAAGGAATCTGAATCCCAGGACAACCCCCGCCCCGTGCAACCCCGTCCTCTGATATGCAGACACCTGCACTTCACTGTACCGCCGGGGGCAGAGAGGCATGGATTGAGGCCATGGAGGGATCGGAATGACCCTCCCCAATTCGCAAGGCCACGCCTTAGGGCTCACTCCCCTATGACACTTTCTTTGGTCGCCCCCCCACCCCCACTTTGCCATAACCAGATAAAAGTCATCTCTCCTTACGAATTTTCATAGCTCCTTCGTAGCCCCTGCTTTGGTGGTACTTCCTGTTCTCTATTCTATCCATTTACCCTCCAGCAGACATTTGTCTAGTGCCCATTCTCTTCGTGATATCATGGTGCACATTGGGGTCAATGGAAGACCAACAAGATGAAAACACCAAGACAAAATTCTTGCCTTCTGGGAGTTTCTAGTCCAGAAGAGGAAGCCGTGCAAAGCCATAGGTAGGTGTTGGAGTGGAAACATGCTTGGAGGCTTGTGGCGCAGGGGTGACTTGGAACAGAACACCATTCCCCCTTGTGGATTGGGAGGGCACGCCTGCAGGTGGGGTCACTGTCCCACTCATCTGGGTATCTGGGTGTCCCCCATGATGCCTCACACGTGCCTTCCCTGCAGTCGGTGCCCAGGAATGTCTGCGTGGAGCCCGTGGACGTGCCAGGCGATGGGCGAAGCACTTTCTACGTGTGTCTCCTTAAGTCTTTCCAGTAACGTTGGGTAGTATGACTATCTCCATTTGCCGAGGAGGAAACCAAGTGTGAGGATCTCAAGTCACACAGGTGGCAGGTGGTAGAACTGAAGCGGAATTGAGATGCTTCCCCTCTAGTGTCTCTTCTCCCATCTGCTGTGCTGTATATATGGACCATCTGCTGATGCTCAGCTGGCATGGGGAACGGAGGCCTGGAAAGATGGCTCACCAGGTAGTGAATGAAAGCCATTCTCATACCGTACTCCCTGTCACCCTCTCTTTGCTGGTATTGACACAAGGCAGGAATAGGATCATCAAAGCATTTTGCACTGTCAGACAACCTGGGGGCACACACACATGTGAGTTGATCGCTGGCGCTGCTGGGCAGAGAGGATGGAATATTGGGCTTCTCCTTTTTTTTTTTTTTTTTTTTTGAGAATCCAGTCGCATCATGCACGTTCCTTCGGTCCATCTACTTGACTATCTCCTACTGGGGGCAGAGGAAACTGGCCATCCGGGCAAAGAGAGCTGAATAAAAATGAAACACGAATCACATGCGTATTTAGGAAACCTCTGGGTGTTTGGCAGATCTTTGGCGTCATGCTGATACTGTCCTGTGTGTCCACACCCAGTAGGAGTTCATTCCACGTTCGTTTACGTGAATACGTGGCCACCACTCTCAGGACTTCAACACTTTTGGGGTGAGAGCTCTTCAGTTGTATAAATGTACTCCAACCAAAAAATGGCTAATTATAGTGGTGGAATGTGTGACCATTTTTAACGGAGTCACTAAAGGGGAGAAAATAATAGTATTAGTTTGGTTTTTCTATGTGCTGCCCCCTCCTTTTGGGGGATAGATCTAGTTTTCTCCTTACTCTTTCTGTGTAAGTGTGTGTGTGTGTGTGTGTGTGTGTGTGTGTGTGTGTGTGTGTAGCGAGGGCCTGCAGCAGCGGATATCGGATGTTCCAGCAGCTGGCCTGCCCCGGGTTTGCCAATGCTCATCTGGGAGTGGGAGGGCAGCACCTGTGCCCATGGCTCCCAGGGGGCTCAGTGGGCAAGTGGGGTGCATCTGCTGCAGCAGGCACATTTGTGTCATGTCTTTGGAATGTGTCCTCAGCTCCTTGGTGCCACGGGCCGTGCTTCTCTGTGTTCACCTTCACTGTGCCCTCAGAGCGTGGCCTCCTCCCAGCGGCCGGCTCCAGGGTCCCTCTGGCAGAGCCCTCGTTCTCGTCTGCTCTTGGGCGGAAGAGTAGGGTGAGGGTCAGGGAGCTGGATGAAGGGCAGGTGCCTGCCCGGGTACCGTTTTTTGCAGCCGGGCAAAAACGGAGCCCATCATTTCTCAAGGTAAACACTACTGTCAGTTTTTCTTTTAAATAGAATGAGCAGATTTTTAACAAAAGATCACAAAATACAGTGTAGCCGTTAACAGCTCAGGCTGTGGGGCCAGCCTTCCTGGGTTTCATCCCAGCTCTGCCACTTTCTTGCTGAATCTTGGGCACATTAACCTCCATGAGTCTGTTTCCACTTCTGTAAAGGGGGCATAATAATAGTGTCCACCTTGTAGACTTGTGATGAGTACGGTCACATACATGAAGCATTTAGTTTGGGGCCAGTCTTATTTTGCTTTTGTTTCCTCCAGCAATGACATTTAGTGGGTACTATGTGTCAGGCACTGTGCTGAGCACTTTTCATGCATTATCTCCTTTCCTCTTGATGACAACCACTAAGAACAACCTGAGAGATGAAATAACTTGCGGGGATTTGAATTTAAATGCCACACCAGAATCGGTGCTCTGTCCAGGTATTTAAAACTGCCCGTTTCAAGGCCTGTCTGAGAGTTGAAATTTGAATGATTTCTTTGAACTATGGAAGACCTTTGAGCTTGAGAGTTGAGTAAAGAGGAAGGTAAAGGAGAGTCCCAGGATCTTTTACTCTGGAAGCTTCTCATTGCCCCTGTTTTCTAAATTTCCTCCCCTCATATCTCTACGAAGTAAGGTGGCATCTAATTTTCCAGGTGACTTTAAGCCAATCCAGTTGGGCAATGGAAGGGCTGTTCTCGAGTGTGTGTGCATGTGTGAAGTGCGCTGTATTGCCCCTGGCATTGCAGACACTGATGGAAGGAAGGAAGGAAGGTGCCAATATGCACATAAATGACACATGGTTCTAAAGTGTGATTCTGCTTCCATAAGCCATTCAGGAGGGTCTGTGCCAGCCTCACCGCTTGGGAACCACACGATACACACAGGCATACACCCAGCACACATCCATTCTCATTTGCCTGTCTGTACTGGACATGGTGAAATCTTCCTGCAGTCCCATATTATGGTTTGCATATTCTGTTTTCATCAGTATGATAGACATCGAACTTGGGCAAGTTTTTTTTTTCTTTTAAGATTCAGTAAAAGCCAAACACAAAAATAGTATTTAAAACTCTCTGACATTACTAGAGATTGTCCTTCCATGTAGGTGGAAAGCAAAGGAGAAGCCATGTTTCTTAAAAGATCCGTGATCCAAATGTCTTCATTCAGGTTCTTTCCTTTTAGGGCATGCACAGATCTAATTTATTTGTTTTTGCGTGTTTACCTTAAAATGAAAAAAAAAAAAATCCCCAAGACATCGAGCACTTACTATTTCTCTATGTTAGGTTATTTAGCTTTTCAACACACTTCGAGAAAAAACATGCACAGGTAAGGATCCATGGGTTCAGAGGTGTTCAGTCACTTGCCTAAAGTGACAAGTAAGCAATGGGACAAAGACGCAAGCTTGGGTCTCTTTGTTCTCAGCTCTCTTTCCTCTAGCTCAACCTTTGAAAAGGTTAAGACAAACAAACAAACAATCCATGAATCCTTTGATGAGTAGTTTAAATTTATTTGATTTACTCCTCGGTAGAGAGAAATCTATATTATTTTTCCGAGTATCCCAAAAGCCCAAGTAAATCCAGTTGTATTAAGAATGTGACTGGGAAATGTTAGGCAAACAATTTATTGATTCCCTCATCGCTAGCTGACAAGGTAGCTTGTTGGGCACCTCTTTCCGCGTCTTCATTTCTGTTGTAATTATGTTATCCTTCAGAAGGATGATGGTGGCCTAGTGTAGTAAGTTTTCCCCTTACAGCTGGACTCACCCTCTCTCCTTTAGTGGAAAATGTTTCCAAACCTTCCTTTAGAAAACAGCATTGGTGAAAAAGATTAATTAAATGTCAAATTAAATTTCCCTTCTGTGCCTTGCATTTTTATTTTTCCAAAATTTAAATAATACCCCGTACCTATATATTGTTTGTCTGTCACTGATGATAAAAAATAACAGAACAGCAGCAGCAACAACAACAGCCAACAACAGCAGAAGACCCACAGAAACTAAGCCAGGGCTCCGTCCGCCTGAGCCCAGGGTAAACCCGTTTTACCTAACCAGAGCCAGAACGTGGCTTCAGAAGTTTCGAAAAATCCGAGACAAGAGAGTCCGTAACTCTGTAAAATTGGTAATGAAACCTGTAAGGAGAAGATCCATCCATGAGGATCCCAGATAGTGCTATGAAAGGATTGGAGACTTCCAACGTTGCACTCTTGCTTCTGTGAATCTGCAGGAAACTTTATAGGAACTGAGATTACTACTATGGTCATGAAACGCGAGGGCGTCTTTTAAAGGCGTGTTCTGGGAGTGCTGTACTGAGAGCCTTGGAATCGTAGTTGCCAGCATTTCAATATTCTCTGAGCTTCAGGGAGCTGGAAATTATGAAGTTAATAGAAAAAAAAGTGTTCGGACTGATTATGGAATAAATGATATAATGCTGTAATTATGAAGTATACCATGAAATAAATTCCTAATGCCGACAGGGTACATTCTAAAGAAGATGTGTTATTGAATGACTCTCTAGTTTTAATATTCTTAAATGAATAATTCTTACATAGTATAATGACAAACATTCAAATTACATTTTATTCCGTCTTCCAGAGATAGCTGCTGTCTGCATTTAGGTATCTCTTTTGTACTCGTTTTTAATGCTTATATAAATAGATGTTTTGAAATCTATAAATGTGGGGACATTTTATATGTATATATATGTGTACGTGTGTATATATATATACATATATATATATATACACACGTACAC
Source organism: Ursus maritimus (assembly GCF_017311325.1). Taxonomy (NCBI): domain Eukaryota; kingdom Metazoa; phylum Chordata; class Mammalia; order Carnivora; family Ursidae; genus Ursus; species Ursus maritimus. Next base: position 15,505,367 of record NW_024423897.1, read on the forward strand.
ATATATATGATGCCTCAGTTACACCTTTAGCTTTCTTTGTTGCTGTTATTTTTATTAACATGTATTCCTTGAACATGTTCTTAATGACTGCGTAATATTACATCGGGTGGATAGATCATCATTTATTTAACCAATCTGCCAATGTCAGACGTTAAAGTTTTAAATTTTTCATTATTATAAATAATGCTTTGATGAGTATCTCTGATTTCCTTATGATAGATTCCTAGAAGTGCAATTATGGGATCAAAGGATATGAATGTTTTTAAACTCTTAATGCAATGCCGAAGTGCTTTCCAGAGAGGCTGTGCCAGTTTCTGCTGCCCCCACCCCTCCATGGACGAGAGGGCTCACCTCACTGTCCTCTCACTGGCACTGAATGCTATCATTTATCTTCGCCATTTTATTAAGGAGCACCTGGATGATTGCTAAAGTTAAGGGGGGAAACCACAAAGGGAAGCAGAAGTTTAAATTCCAGACAATAAATCAAAATTGGTAAAGGCATTCTGGTTCTTCCAGAAACATTCTTTCCTTAATTCGCAGATGAGGCTCTCTTGCTTCCGTGGCGGTGCCTCCACACTTTGCAGCCACCTAGATTATTAGCTGCCCCTAAGCTTTTTGGTGTATGTTCCTGTGTTTCCTTAATTCACATTAGGGAGGGATTAGAACTTTTACCGCCTTGCTAATACTTCTGAGTCATTCTGTGTTTTTCCTGTGTTCAACCCTTCGATAAAAAGCTGGTGATCTCCTGTACCTCCCTGTAATGTTCGAGCATTTTGAGTTTCCTCTGCAGCTAACTGGTTGAAAAATGACAAGTTCAGTCAAAGTTGGATCTGCTCCACAATACTGAATATTTAATTTTCCTGAGCTGTGTTAGGGAACTGGCTAATAGTTCAGTCTTTGAGAGTGCCCTGAAAAATTCCACAAGGTCATCTAATCCATTCCCCTGCGCCAGGATCAAACCAGCCCAACCTGGGGATATGGTGAAGAAGCAAAACGATTTTCATTTCTCAGTCACCGCTCTTAAAAGTGACCCAAACACCTGTTTTTCTTGATCTGTGGCTGGTCAGTCAGTAAAGAAGTGCAGAGTCTGTTTAGTTTGCTATAAATTAGCAGCACCGTTGTCAGAAGAATAGTTCCTGCTGCAAGTTATGAAAGATGGTGGGTCAGAATGGGTTTCCCTTGGCATTAAAAATCAAATTCTGGAAATGGGAAGCTTTGTGTGGGAGATAATTACTGTTGTCCAAATCCAGGTAAGACATGAGACCTGCTCGTTTGATGGACTTTCTCATTAGTGATGGTCTCACCCAAAAAAACAGGCTGTCGTAGAAACATTGTAGAACTTTTAAATTTGTCCAAGATATGAAAATGGGCTATTGAGTAACCTAAGAAATTCAAGAGTGAATATTTTGCGTTGCAGAGGTGGTATGACTTGATGAGAAGAAGAGCAGGGATTACTCCTGTCTGCTCTGCCTCTGACCTGGAGAAATTCCTTTGCTCTGTTTTTCCTATCTGTAAAGCGGAGTATTTTTAATGCTCTCCCCCAATCTCTCAGAAATGTGAAAAATCATTTTCAGTTCTTAGGAAGTGTGGAAATTCATAATGTGATAATTAATTTCCCAAAATGGGTCATACAACCATAATTGTATTTGGAAGGGTGGAACCATTTTAAAGGAAAAAGTATCCAAAATGTCCTCATTTCAAATCAAATGCTGAATCATAGAGCGGTGCCTTTGCTGCTGGTGGTGGAGCTGCTTAGGCACGTAGCTGGGCGGTGTGCAGCCGGACTGGCAGAGCGGCCAAGTCCAGAGACACAAGGACCAGGCTCAGAGCTACATCTTTCTATCCCTCATCACTCCCTTTGATTCCAGCCTTCTTTGATTAGTCATTTGCATGCTCATTTTTGTTCCGTGTCTCACTGGCAGGGTCTGTTAATTACTAAACAGGGGAGACTTAAAGAAAATAAAGCAGAGTGAGTCTTGTTTGCTCAAGTTTTGTTTTAGGTCCGGTAATTTGAATTGGCAGCAAAAGAAAAGAAATGCAACAGATACACCTGACTAACTTGCATTTCGTATTTCTAACACTCAAAAGTACAATGCTTATGGTAATGAATTTTATCTATTACGAGGGAAAACAATCACCTTTGATGACATTATAGAATAAACACATTTAACAGCATGCTGAATTGCTGAAGTATCATTTTCAACGACCTCATTAGTGTCACTTAATTAAAACTTCCTGCTCTTGACTTTGATGCTGGTACAGGCAAAAACACAGAGGGAATTGAACAAACAACAAAAAAAAAGGGGGCGGGTGCATTTTCTAGTGATAAATCGCAGAGGTTGCTAATGAAACCAAATTATGTACCTTTTTCCTGCAACTCCTATAAAATAATATGAAACATGCAGCAACTTTGCATCAAACAAATTAATCAGCTGTCAGCAGATTTGCCTTATAATAATCTCTTGCACTTATTGATCATTTAAAAAAGGGGGGGCTCTTTTTTTCTCTGTACACAAGCATTAGGTTGGTGATAATTAAAGCCTCAGCTTCAGAAATGCCATAATAACCGTTAATTAGCAGGATGCTATTTTCAACATAATTTGCTAATTAGGCAGTGAGCTGGTATAGTGTATATACCTAATTATGAAGGGTCTTGTGCTGTAGACACATGTGACTGGAGTGTAAATGACACCATTATAAGGGTCCTAGCGGATTTTTAAAAAATATAGTTTGTTCAGAAGTGCTTAGATCTTTAGGGACTTCTTGATATAGGGAATATTACTCTTGGCTGTTTTGCACGAGATTTAGAAGAGGAAACTTTATATGGAAATATACCATCTCTTTTATCAAGACAGTGGACAGAGAAAGGATTACTAATTCTAAAGGGGCTCTGTTGTCCAGTGCTTCATATAAAGGCTGATAATTCAGGCACTAAAGTTGTGCTTCCTCCCCTCGTATTCTCTATTTGCCTGCCACACGCAATTCATCTGTGGACCTAGATGCTGTAAATCTTTTAATGCTATATGCCTACCGTACCTTGATTTTTCTGTCACATGCTGATAACCTATGACATGTATCTCCCTGACTGTCTCTTCTCCCTCCAATGTTTCCCTCCAGGTCATAAAGAAAATCTCCACTTTTCAAAAATGCATGTTTATTTCTGCCTGGGTTTTCTCCAGCCCATTCCCTAACTGACTTGGGTTTAAGTTTTTTTTTTTTTTAAGAGAGGAATGATAAAGTATGAAAAGTAAGGATGAGCTCTCATGCAAAAGTCTCAAATTATATGCATATTAGTAATATTTATGAGTTTAAATTTGGCTTTTCAGCAGAGCATAAGCAGAGTGAGATCATTTGCAGATATATAAACTGGCTTCCAGGATCATAATAGCCGATTTCTTTTAAATGTTTTACCTTGTTTCAAATAAAACTATATTTCTTTATTCCCTTTAAACGAAATGAAAACTTAATTCAATAATAAATGAGCTTCAGAGCAGCACAAGAGTCACTTAACTTAAATCTTTTTGTAGAGGTTCCCACTTAAGCAGCCTGAAAGACAGTAAATCATGCTGGAGAACGGACATCCCAATTTCATTGCCGCGCTGTAGAGAGCTGAATTAATGGCCTTCTCTTTAGAATGTATGGATGCGCTTTCCAGCTGCTGGGCCTGACAGTGTTATAGCTCAATTAATGTGATTTTGATGTAATTGCAGATAGGGAACATCGTGCCGAAAAATTATCTTTTTTCATAAGAATTACATTTTATCTTCCAGATGTGAGGAGGAGGGTTTCGAGGCTGACTATGATACGTTATAGGGCGCTATTTTTATTTTTAGTTAATGTCTCTCTAAAGGAGGGAGAGACGAGTGAATCAACATAGCTGTTAAATACTGAGCACTTACTATGTGACGGGCAGCGTGCGGAGCACTTTACTCAAACATATCATTTAATCCTCACAAGCCTGTGAAGGAAGCCCTGTTATCATCCCCATTTCACAGATGAGAAAAATGAGTCGCCGAGAGATCAAGCTGGTAAGGCACAGATGTGGGATTGAACCCCCGTGTGTCCGACATCCTGAGGTCTGCAGTAGCCGTTGTGCGGGTTGCCTCTGTACATTGCCATCAGAGGCTCTGGCAGAAGGTGGTAGTGTCCATGCATGCTTAAACGCTTCGAACAGTTTCCTAGAACGTCACAGTATGGTGTTCTGAGAAATAGGTCTTAGTCAGGTCGTCCGGGTATGAAGCCAAGATCTGCAATTTTCTAGCTGTGTTTGACTCTAGGCGAACTATTTAAAGCCTGAGTTTCCACAGCTGTAAAAAGAGAATAATAATGGTGACTCTCTTGTACAATTTGTCACAAGAATTAAATGAGAGAATCCGTGCAAAGTGCTCAGAACAGTGCCTGGAACATAGTAAGGGATCAGTAAGTGATAGCCATGCTTACTGTTAGCCAAACACAAGCTAGCAAGGTCATCTGTCTCGTCTAGTGCAATTTTCTTTGCCTCATCTTATCTGTTGGGTGCAGACTGCCTCTGGGAACTTGGCTGCTGCCAGTGTTTTCTGGGAAGGACCCAGAGTGGCATTTAGCATAAATTGGGCTGTGCCTACTGGCATTGAGGTAAGAGGCATTTTGAGCCATTTCAATTCCCATGTTATTAGAATGGGGATGGTGACGCAGGCTCAGCAAATGGTAAGCTGTGTACCTGTCAGGGTGTAGAGCCTTCCCCTTCCACCTGCGCTCAGCCCGCATGCATGAGCAAAGCACAGCATTCGAGGCAACACTGGGGGCTCCGGGAGACAGAAGGAAGGACAAAATGGTGGCACTGTCCTCATGGATTTATGAGCTAAAACAAGGTTCAAGAAATCTCTTGAGTTCATTATAGGAAATCCAGTTAAGAAAAGAGCACAGGGGAAAACGATGATGATGACAATGACGATGATGGTAGCTGACATTTAATGAGTGCTTACTATTCGCAGGCACTGCAGCATTATCCCGTTCAGTGCTCGTGATATCTCTACAGATAAGAACTAGTATTATCCCTACTTACAGTTGAGGAGAAGGAAAGATCAGAGAAGTTAAGTCACTTGCCGAAGATAATATAGCTGTGAATCTCTCTCCACGCTCTCATCTCAGCCATGACCTAGACTGCACAGACAGAGTGCAGCTTCCCGAAATTAACCCCAAGGTGTGGGTGGAGGGAAGCAGGCAAGAGATTTGGATTACTTTTACTTCTCATCATTCTGTACATCAACAAGGAAGACTTGTTTTTCCGTTGACTCAACACTTTGTAAATAATAATGTCTTCTACTTGTGGTTGTATTGATTGAGTTGCAATTAATAAATTACTAAAGTCTCTATGGACAAATTTATTAAACAATCTATCATACACAAATAATGTACAATAAATCCTGGGCATTTTCACTGCTGTGGGTCAATAATTTAATTTAACTATGGTAGTTATTTCTAATGATACACAGGATTAGAACATTTTAATATAATAATCCTAATTTGTATGGTGATTTCATTACTTCTTGCTGTTACCTTCGGAATCAACATATAAAAATTAATTTTAAATTTTGACACCATGTGGATGCATTTATATAACAAAAAGTATCATCATTTGTTTACAGGTTGACCTGACTAAACATGAGCCGGCGTGCTTGGTATAATTGTTAAAATGCAGACCAATATGCATAGGCAGGCTTCATTCTTTTTGTAAAAAATAGTTCTGGAAAGGATATTTTGTTGTTGTTAGAAATACTTCATATATGAGAGGCACATTTTAATGGTGGAAGTGTAAATAAAAGGTATTGAACGAGTCTTATTTGCATTCACGGTTTTGCCTTCTAGGAAGCCTCCAAGTTTGAGGCCTATTGAAAGAAATTCCTCTTATACCATTTGGATCCATTTTCTAATTTTGTCCCACTTCTGTTCCACCAAATTTTGTTTCTGGACGGGTGAGCAGTGGCAGTAGCACCTTGGGCCGTGTCTGTTCATATTGTGTTAACATACCAGTTCTCTTCTAAGAGCATCATCTTCTCCTACTTCGCGAACAGTGAGATAACTAATTGGGTGGCAAGTAATAATACCCTCTCATCTCTACCCACCACACTCCCACCGAATAACAGCAGCTTAAATAAGATAGAAATTTATTTTTTTCCTGGAGATAGTCCAGAGCTAGGTGATGCTCCGTGGCTTTTATTTTGTGGCTCTGCTGTGCATACTTTCAATTCACAATGTACCTAATGGTCTGAGATGGCTGCTGGAGCTCCAGCCTTTACCTCTACATCACAGCCGGGGGAAGGAGGAAGGACAGAAGAAGGGCATACCTCTTTCCTTTTAAGGCACTCAAGGAAGTTACACTTAACACCTCTCTGCATATCTCCTTTGACAGAAGTAGTCATGTGGAGGCCAGAAAATGTAGGGCAGTTCTTTGATCAGCTGAAAATCAGGGGTCTTTTTTTTTTTTTTTTAAAGATTTTATTTATTTATTTGACAGAGATAGACAGCCAGCGAGAGAGGGAACACAAGCAGGGGGAGTGGGAGAGGAAGAAGCAGGCTCATAGCGGAGGAGCCTGATGTGGGGCTCGACCCCGGAACGCCGGGATCATGCCCTGAGCCGAAGGCAGACGCTTTAACCGCTGTGCCACCCAGGCGCCCCAAAATCAGGGGTCTTATTACTAATAGGCTATGCCACAGTCTGTCTTAACTTTTAGGAATCGTAGACCCTTTGGGAATGTGAGGAGAGCTATAGAACCTCTCACCTGAAAAATACACATAGGTAGAATTTTACATGTAATTTGAGAGAGTTCAAGGACTTCTTAAAACCCAGGTGTCCATGAATCCCTTGATTAAAACAATTCATTTCTCCGTTCATTCACTGATCCAATTATTCATCGTTTATTCATTCAACAAATATTGTGCACTCACTATATGTTTGCTTTATTCCTGACAATAGAGAGGTGAACAAGACAGACAAGGTCCCTGTTCTGATAGCTCTTACATTCCAGGAGGGAACTAGACAATGAACAAGACGAAAGTGATACATGCTTTGAGGAAAATAAAGCAGATTGATATAATAGAGAGTTGACTGATGGCCAAGGGTGGGAATTACTTTGCGTTGGACAGTCAAGGGGGTCCTTCCTGGAAATCTGACTTAGTGAGACAGAGCTGGCCGTGTGATGAGTGGGGGGATGGGAAGGAGTATTTAAGGCAGTGAGAACAGCGTTTGCGAAGGGAATGACTTTAGTAGTTTTCAGGAACCAAAAGAAAGAGGGGCAAACTTATTTTGGGTGGGCTTAAAGAAGTAGGCAAGAACTGGGCCATCGTAAGGGGTTTGGATTTCATTCTAAGAGCAGTGGAAACCATTTGGAGGGGAGGGGAGGAGCCTTTGTGATTCGGTTAATCATTTTTGAAAGATCATTCTGGAAGCTCTAAGGAGAATGGCAAATGAAACAGACCAGTGACACTGGACTAGTCTGCTGTAGCCGATGTCAAGAGAGAGGGATTCATCCTCTGCTTCTCATGTCCGTGGTGAACAAGTGAAGGAGATTTTTTGCCCAGTGGCATCCAGAGCTTTGTGTTCTGCCTGGGCCCTATGATGTGACTTCAGCAACACACTGAAAGGTTTGCGTGTTTGGAGACACAAAGCTCTTTAAATCACATTTAAAATCACCTTTCTGTCTGCAGTGCCCCTGCGGAAGGAGGGCAGTGAGCATTCGCAGTGAGAAGGCAGGAAAACTGCCAAAAATGAAGCTACCATTTACCAAAAAAATGTCTGTCTTCTTGGCCAATTGTTTAATTTGCCCATCATGGGGCACCGCAGATGTTAATGAGCTCCCGGGGCCCCAGGGTGAACCTAGTGGCAGAAAGTTGGGGGACAAAAAAGTAAAGTAAGTAAGAACATATGATTTTCTCTTGTAATTCTCACCAGGGACAGTTTTGTGAATGACACATCTGGGCTATGGGGAAAGTCTCAAGAGCTTAAAACAACAAGTGATTAAACCAGCACAAGGCTGTGTGAACTCAGTTTCTAGTATGACCATTAAAATGATACTGGCGCCCAAAGGGCCCTGAGAAAGAGGTGGTGCTGTCACGCCGTGGGCAGGTTTGGCTTAGAGCTCAGAGGCGATAGCTTTTGCGTCTTCCTTAGCTTGCCAGAGGCCAGGGTTTGACTGGTCGATGTATCACTACCTCCTGAACTGTGAGTGCTGTATCATGGAGCTTTGGCTCTGAAAGGGACCTTAAAATGAGTTAGACCCGTCTCTCGGTTTTACACATGGGGACAATTTGGGGCCCAGAAAGGTTGTGATTTGTCCCCTCCTTCTTGATTCAGTGTTATTTCCTCTAGAGCTGACTTAAAGGAGCTAGTAGTATATCCCTTTGGTATAATGTGGCTATTTTCAAATCCTGCCCCCCCCCAAACACTTTTATTTCTTGCCCAGTATTGCAGAAGCCAGCAGAGCTACACAGTTTAATCAAAACGAAATTTCCTGTTTTGAAATCAAATTGGCTGCGTGATCTGAGATCCACCCTCCAAAGCAAGGGAAATTTCCTTAAAATATTTTGAAAGCTGCATTATTTTCTCGCAGGAATAACTGAAAGATGGATTCATTTTCAACATTATGTATGGGCTGAAAATGTCAGAGACATTTTAATCTATAATTTTCTGAGAAAGGCAGAGAAAGAAGGAGATTTTTATAGAAAAGGCAGGGCTGGACATTTACTTTGTTTAGAATGTGGATGTTTACTGGCACCTGCTAAAATCTTAAAAAAAAAAAAATGTTTCCCCCTTTGGAAGGGTGGTGCAGTCCTTATTACCTGGACTGGGGAACTTTAGAACTATAAGAAAAACTAATAACAATGAAATCTCTGATTCTGAGCAGCCTAGATCTGCTTTGATGGAGCTCCCTAATACTCTTCCTGGCGTTTCTCGAGTCTGTTGGAAAGGCCTCGGGGCTCCATGGAGAGGCTTTCTGCATTGCCATCGCCCCTCCCCCTAACAGGCAACCTAATTGGCTAATTGTAGGTTCAGCCGTTCACTTGGGCTGCAATTAGCCACTTACTTCTTACTTTGCAGAGAGAAGTGGCCACTTGAATCCTCAAAAAGTCCATTGTGAATTCAGTTATTTGCGTGTCCAATTTCACCTGGATAGAGAGTAGTCAGAAAAAAGAAATAAAATATAATACATGATAGTCCTTGAAACAAATTCCCTCTGAAATCTGGCTCAGGCTTTGTCACGTTGGAAGTGACAATCAAAGGAATAGAGAGTTCTCCTTTTTCAAAAAATGTATATTAAACATAACATACACAAATATCCCATTAACTAGAGACTATTTTTCTCCTAGTGTCCTTAATATTGAGCAAGATATACCTGCCTCCTGGTTTTCAGCTTCATGACTTTCTGCAAATCTACTTTTCCAAAACCCCTCGATCTGCTACGTAAAATTTCATCGGCTACTGTAGCTTTCAGTATAAAATGAATGTGTTAATTTCTAGAGTGACGCCTTAATTCTGTTATCCACAAAACTCTGGAGAACGGGAAGATCCATTCTAAAGCAAAGGGCTGGAGCTATTGTTTTCATACACCCTTTTGATGTGGTTGGTTATTGTTAGGTTGGGTCAAAGGGACCCACCTGGAAGATGACAGAGGCGCACACTCTGCCACCAGTTTTCCTTAGAAGCACGCAATAGCAACCAAAGAAAACCACCGAGAGAATATTGGGCAGAAAGTCGTTTTTGGGGGAAATTCCAGGAAAGAGAAGATTGTGACCTCTGTTGCTGCACAGTGTCAAGGACAGATGGGAAGAAGGTATGAATCAATATATGTCAACTGCACAGATGGCATAGCCATACAGTGTCCACATCCTGATTTTCTATCCCCTGAAACTGAAATTAATAATGCCTTCATTATAGGCAGTAGCTGCCAAGCAGCTGAGAGGACCCAGCACAACTCAGGGCACTGCTCTGAGCACAGGGTTTGACCCAGGAGTCTCTCTCTTCTTTCCCTCCCTCTCAGGAGATTAGGAATGCTACGGATCGTAAGGGGGAAAAGGAATCACCTTTTGATGCTGAGTTTTACAGATTAACCAAACCAAAGACAGGGAGACTATGGTGGCTTCCTGCTTTGTACTATTTCTACGCCAGGGCATCATTTCCCAGGTTCCAGCCACGCCATAGGGAGAGGGTTAACTCCAGTGTGCCAATTATTCAGCTCTGGGTGTTGAAGATCTCGGACTAGGGTTGGAAGTGGAGTGTAAAATAAAAATAAGCAACCACAAACCGCCAAAACAAGTATTGGCACATCTCTACAAGCTCCGGCTAGTAATGATGAATTCAGTATTCATCACATGGACTAATTAATGCACGCTAACACATCCCAGTGCAATTTGCAAGTCACAGATTGCATTAGGCGATACAAATGACTCATTTGTGAACCTGAAGGATGACCTTTGGCAGGACTATCTGCTGACCTCAAAAATATTAAAGAAAGGTTATTTCACCTTGCCATTGTCTCCAAATGCCAAAATAGCCCAATTAAAAACCTTGACTTGGAACCATAGGAGCAGATGCGAGTCCTAAAGGGCATTAATTATTTTCAGTGTCAGCTGGTTGTATAACTGAGGCCAAATGAGAGTTTGGGAAGCTATTAAGGCTCTGTATTACATGCACTGGGTCTAAGATTTGAATTCAGAATAAGGCGTAGGTTTCATCTATTTAGGCAAGCTGTATAGAATTCGTGCTGGCTGTCCTGTTAAGGATTAAGGACTAATGTAGGTGAAATGAAGCTCATCACCCTCACTGGGGTTCTTCCCTCTGCAATCATCCATTTATTTTCCCAAGTCTATTTGCAGAACCATCATTAGTTACCATATTGTGAGGTCAGAAGCATAAACATGTGTTCAGTATTAGTTTGCTTCCAAGCGGACTTTTCTCCCTCTCTACAAGCCTAAACACTACGATGATTCTGTAGTGTTTTCCCCCAAATGTGGTGACAGATGAAGATATGTACCCAAGCTAGGTTCCCATATGGCTAATTTCTACATTGTTTGAACAACACACAGATTTTTAGGCAAATTAAAACTCAAGGACCTCAGTATTCATGGCATTCTCTCCAGTTCTGTCCTTCTTTTCTCCAGGTGGGTGTTAGTGAGCCCTACCAATGGAATAGCCAGCATTCAAAGGAAAAGGGGCAGGCAAGTCCATTACGTGGGACTGGCTCACAAGAGTTCCAGTGGCTTCGGGAGAGCGTTTGCTTGCTGCTCATGGCTAGCATGTCACTCACTCTCCCAGTGGACGTAGACTGTCAAGACCTACTGTGTGTCCAGGTGGTGCAAATGGAAGTGTTGAAAGCAGGCAGGAACACATTCTTTTTAGCCTCTTTAGAGTTGAAGTTTAAGATTCTGTTTTGCCTTCGTCTCTAGCTGAGAGGTATGGAAAAGGAAGATTTTACTCCTAGACAGAAGAGAGTGGTAGAAAGCAGAGAGCCCAGGGAGTCAGATGGGTCTGAGTATAGATCCCAGTTTGGTGAGTCATCGTGTGAACTTGAGCACGGAACTGAACTCCTCTTGGCTTTGGTGGCCTCTTTTGTGACTTCAGAATCATAGTAACACCTGACAGGATGGATGTATAAACACACACACACACACACACACACACACACACACAGCATAAGAGGTGCTTGGAAATTGTGGCTGTTATTTTCATTATGGGGAATTTAGAGAATGTTTTCTAAGATGCCATTTTTTTCCTCCAGATTTTTCTTTCTGCACTTTTGTGGGGTTCTGTGCAATGTATGTGGCAGGTAACAATTTCGAAATTACAATCCTATCTTTATACCCCTCTTCGGTTGGGAAGTTGCTTCATCTTAATACAATTCACATTTCTATTTGTAAATTGGGATAAAGCCTACCATAATTTGTTTTAGTGAGGATTAAATGAGATAATGGATGCATAGAGTGCTTAGCATTTGATAGGTGTTTGATAAATGAATGAAGCCCTATTGTCTTTGCTTCCAGAACATTCTTACTCTTTCTCCCCACATATGCCACTAATGAGCCTTTGGTTGGGAAAAGGTAGAGGTTTTTTTTTTTAATTTTTTTAAAAAAGATTTTATTTACTTATGTGACAGAGAGACAGCCAGCGAGAGAGGGAACACAGCAGGGGGAGTGGGAGAGGAAGAAGCAGGCTCCCAGTGGAGGAGCCCGATGTGGGACTCGATCCTGAAACGCCGGGACCACGCCCTGAGCCGAAGGCAGACGCCCAACGACCGCGCTACCCAGGCGCCCCCCTTTTTTAAATTTTTTAATTTAAAAAAAAATTTAATTCCGGTCTAGTGACCGTACAGTGTTGTATTAGTTTCAGGTTTACAAGAGAAGGTGCAGTTCTCTTTCAAGTCTTCTTCCTAGGCCAGTTCATTGCTGTCTTATTCTGAAAAATGAGCACGCTTGTTGGAATACATCTTCTCAAAACACTGATAGTTTGTAACTTCTCATTCTCAAGGTTGAAGGGAGATCTGCTTCCCCATTTGGTGTCATTATGTTTCTTCATTATTTGCCAGTATGTCATTTGGTGTTGTCCCATGTTTCAGATCAGTGTGGCAGACACCAGATGATTCTCACTGGCCTCTCAGATGTGGGTGATCTTATCCATGAGATAAGAATCCTCTCAAGGGTTTCCTGTCTGGTTACTTTAGACTACATGTTACCCCGGTAACGTGACTACCATTTTCCCCTACAAGGTTGCTGTTATTCTAAGCTGCCATTAAAAAAAATTCTGATTTCATTGTGAGATCCTCATAAATGCCAGCAGTTAATGAAAGCCGGTTATGTCTTGCTCTTTGGGAGGTGACCACCCATGTTAGCATTGGAGGGTGTCTGCACATCCCTTGCGAGGTCCAACAAGTGGTAAACAGATGGAGTCTGAATCCAGAGCTGAATTGCCAAGAAACTTATTCTGTTCTTTCACCAAATGAAAATTTTAACATCCATTTACAAAGAACTTTAGGCCATGGTATATTGGGAGAGTTTGCTCCGTCAATAAAGAATGCATAAGCTAAAAGGCCACACAAACTCTGTCAGCAGCTAATTTCTATATACAAGGCCACCCTTAACTCAGATTTGTAGAAAGCATGCATTTTCAAATGAATGTGTTAGCTTCGTACCAGAGTGAGGCTGCCAACTGTTAGCCATGGCTTCTCTTCTTTTTGTATAACTGCCTCACCCAGCACACACTCAGCGCCTCTGGATATTTGGTTGGTAAGTCATAACTTCACGGTTACACCATTCTCTTCAGAAAGAAACTGAGCGTAAAGGAAGGGTTAAGTGTGTAGGGATAGGGATGCGTGGGTGAAAGATAGGTTTAGCTACTAAGTACTAAGATAACTTTATCATAAGTTGGCTTAGTCACAGAGGCAGTGTTCCGCTGAGGGATCAGTAAATTATTAAATCTCAGTTTCTCAGTCTTTCTGTGTTAGTCACCATCTCTTTATCTCTTACTAGTGCTCTTACTCTCTTAGCTCTGCTCATAATCCATCATTCCACCATATTGGTTCTTAGGTTTTAGCTTGCAGTATAATCACCTAGGGAGCTAGTTAAAAATGCAAATTATCAGACTTCATTCACAGAGAGTCTGTCTCTATAAAGTCCTGGGTGGGGCCCAGGTATTCGCATTCTAACAGATGACCTCACCCCACCACATCCCACCTCGGGAAATTTTATTATACATGGTCCTGGAGCCATCTTTTGGGAGCAGCTGGACCACACTGATGGACCAATTTGCCTCCCTGTGAGCAAAGTTGAAAGGCACAAGAAGACCAAATCCAGGAGATTCCAGTAGTTTGAAGACTTTAATCATTGCATCAGTGGAATCTCTTTAAAAATCTTATGTAGAACACTTTCTTCAAATAAAATCAGATGCTGATTCCTCAAATTAAACCTAAGCCAAGTGGAGCTGCTCTGGCTAAAGAAGAGAGGGCTGTGCTTGCGCTCTCCCTCCCTTTATTTTCAATGGCCCCAGGGGAAGCTCGGCAGCTTTCTTGGAGTTCACTGTTCCCCTCGCTTCCCAAAGTGGACCAGATGAAGACCTAGGTCTCTGGGTAGAGGAGACAGCACCTCGCGAGGACATCCGAGTTCCGACTCCAGCCTTGCTTCTTTGCCACATTGCCTGCCCCTCTCTAAGCTCCAGTTCACCCCTCGAGGAAAAAGAAGGGTCTGCACTAGATCAGTTTTTCTGGAAGTTCTGTCATTCACAGAATACCCTTGTGACCTTTGCTGTAGATGAGTACCACCTGGACTGTTATTTACTCCATGTCAGTCTTTATTCACTATTGTGTACCTAAATATTCGCTTAGGTTTTGAGCTAAGCAATGCTCTATGTGAAATCACAAGTTCGATGTAGTTCTTATAGTTTTTCTTTCCTAATGCACAAGAAAGTAAATATGCAACCACTAAATAATAAAAGTATTATCACCTCACACCAGCGGTGCATGCGCGACCCTTGAGAAACATCGAGCGTGTCGATCTTTAAAAGACCTCCCTGCTCCAATATTCAGTGGGGTCAGGATCCAGGTATGTCTGTTGTTATTACCTTGGGGATTTGCAGGCGGGGGCAGGTTACAGGGAAAAACAAAGACATCCTCTGGGTGCTGGAAGCATGTGCAAGACTAGAGGGAGCCTGGAGGAAAAAAAATACGTGTACTTCTGGGAAGAAGGAGGGTGCTTGAGACTTGACGTGTAGGTACAAAGGATCTAAATGGCTCAAAGAGAGTTTTTAATATTGATTTTGTGGAGACATAGGGCTACCAGCTGCTTAATTTTATTTAGGTCTAATAGAAAGCTTAATAACCAAGAACATCATTGGTTTCTTGTTTGTTTCTTTTATTGAGTGTCAAAGAGCTAACAGCTTTTATTACAAATCTTCCAGAGCCAGAGTTGGCTGGTTAGGACAGTGGCTCCAGTACTCTAGGGCAGAGTCCAAGGGAGGAGCCTTACCTGGGTTCTGTCGGGTTTTGAAAACTTAGCTCTCAATATACGGATTTTGGGAGACACTTTGTGGGAGGTAGAGGATGCCAAAGGGTTGCTTGCAGTACACATTGCAGAATGAAAGACAGTGTTTATGACCTGCTTGTGCCATGTGAGGGGAAGATAATGACTCCAAATGTCTACCCACTGAGCTGGCTTACAAATGGCATGGGCAACTTAGCAGCCATGGTGGTCCAGGGCAAGGAAATGCAAATGTAATTGAAAAGTGAGGGAAACTATAGCATAATTAAATATGCCCAGCACTTAAGCACATTGTTATAAAATGGAAGTCGGTCTAGAATACATATTAGGTTAACAGCTTAGGTTCCAGAGACAGACAGACTTGGGATACAGATCCTGCCTCTGCCACTTCCTGGTTGAGATTTCTTCCTTGGGCAAGGTACCGCATCTTTCTGAGCCTTGGTTTATTCACCTGTCAAATGGATATAATCCGTACTTCCAGGGCCACCTTAAGTATTTAATGACTCGAAGAACTTTGCACCATGTCAGCTGTTTAGAATAATTTTCGATAAATTACGAGTGCTGCTTTTGTCACTGTCATTGTCATGATTATGTTATGGGTTTGTTTTATGTAGTTTTTCTATCAAATCTAATGAGGTGAGTGGTGTAGGTGGCCCACAGGGATGGAACTGAGATTGTTAAGTCTCTGGTATTTTCCCAGGAGTTCTCTTTAATGACACACTCTTATGGCTAGTATTATTCTTGGAAAATTATTTCTTGATGATCTTGAGATTACCGTGACTGGGCTACACTGCATAGAATCTAAGGTTTCAGGGATAAGAGGTCTTTAGGATAGATAATTCCCATTCATGGAATTAGGCACTTCTCTCTCTTAGTAGGCATCGGAGTAAAGAAGTAAAGAATTATGATTTGATTCTGTTCTGCCACCATCAACCAAATTCAGAGCCTCTTCAGGCAGCAAGGAAGTCCCCTGTACTTGTCAGGAGCGACAGGTATGGGAGGCATGGAAGAGCAAGGTCGGCCAGGATACTGAGGATCAGCAAGCCGGACTCTTGCTCTGCAGAGACCCCCATGTGAAGATTCTTAATCAACTTTCACACCTGCCAGTGAGTGTGAAAGTCCTCAGATGTAGACCCAATCTTGATACAACTGGCACTTTTGCGTTGAGTTTTGGAATCAATTTCTGGAAAAGATAAAGTAGGTTTTTCTTTCTTTTTTTTTTTTTAAATAGCTTCTTTTCTTATTTTTACTGTGTCTCCATGTTAATTAACAACAACGAAAAAGAATGGCAGCACTGTCTTGTAGCATTAACCCTCTTCTTGACAGCCTTGCCTTCCTCAGTGAGAATGTGTTGAGCATCTATTCCCTTAAGGGGGCTACATGAGACCCTTACGGTGTGTGCCATCGCTAAGAGTCCCTGTGTGTCTCTCCAAGGCGTCCTCCTCCCTCCGTTGCTTTATATAAATGTCCAGTTAATACCAGTTAAAGACTTCTTGTTCCTGGTGAAGGGAACCACTATGTGCTCCGTCTGTGATGATTACCATAAACTTCATTCCACATGTTTTTGCATTGTCTCTTCTTACATTTATCCTCTGACTATTGTTTCCTTTTGTTCCAGCAACAGCTGGAAACAGTAAATTCGTGTTTTGAGCCAATGTTTTCCTTTGCCCTGGCATTTCCAAACATTTATTTTCCTATGAGCCAAAAATACCAGCAAAGACGCATTCTGAAAGATCTCCATCTCGTGATGCCCATCGCCCTCCGATGCTGTCCCTTTAAATGAGGCCCCCAGAGTTCACTTTCTGAAGTTCATTAGCTTGTGTTATCAATAATTTAGGATAATACTCCGGTGGAGCCTGAGTGCCTGGCCCGCCCCGCTTTCACTGTCAGTTTTCTCATACCCTAGCAGTCCAGTGAACTTGATAAGTGTCCCATCATCCTGTTAATCAAATTACTTATGAACTAAAATTGACAGTTTTCATTAATTATAAAGGATTATTCTAATTGCAATTCAAATTTATTCATTTAGAACAGACGGCATTCAGTAATATTTCAGGAAATTTGCATATTAAATGGAGAGGGTCGTCCATTAAGTATGGTAATGTATGCATATTTCCTTATTTTTAACTTCTAGGCCATATGCACTGCTGCTACTTCAGCAGGTGAAAAACCAGAACGTGCTTAATTTGTTCAACAAACACAGGGGCCAGAGCACATCTTTTGGCACCCGGTGCTGGCACCCTTCTACCTTTATTCCTTCTGCTCTTCCTTTCCCCACCTCCCACGGCCCCGCACACAGCCAAAACCACGGTTGATCTTTCGAAGAAACTTTTTTGATAAACCTGAGCATTCCCCCCCCCCCTTTTCTTTTTCTTAAATGTAGGCACAGCTGGTAAGGGTTGATTGAAATGTTTTGCCATAGAAGCTGTGTTCATTAATTTCTTCAAGATGCTGGAGTAGGCATTAAAGTTGCCGGCTGGAGTCCTTCCCTGTGACATGTGGAACAGCAAGGGGCCTAATAGTCAGCCTTGTAACATCAACTGGTTACCCCCCTCGTGCGGCATGAACCTTTCCCCTCCAGTGAAAAATGAACCTGTCTGAGACAAAAGCACAAACCACGCATGCAATGAGACAGTGCCATTATTCACACCCATATAGGCTGTTTTCAGAGATCATTAAAAATCATATCTCCATGATATTAATAAGCACCTTCTCTGATCCAGGTCTTGGGTAACAGGAAGGTATATTCAGAGCCACCCCCACCACCTACCTAATCTGAGATCATGAATCTGGAAGGAAAAAAAAATGCATGTAAGATAAAGGCTAACCAACTGGTGTGGAAGGAGCCACTTGGCCTTTTAAACAGCTGATAGGGCCCGGCGTTCCTTGCAGCCGTCCTCGTGGGGGAAAAAAAAAGGATGGGCCCCCCACCACGCTGAGTTGCTTCCGGTGAATTTTGCCTCCAATTCTTAGGAATTATTGATATCTGTTCTTAATGATTCGAAGAAAGCATCTGCCAGCTCATTCATCTCCAAAAATTCACATTGAATAACTGGTTGCTCATTTAGCCTGGTTTCAAGTAGACTTGTTTTTCATTTTCTGCAGTTAAACTAAAAGCTTTGTTGTTTCACATACAGATATTTTATTTGCTGAGCATATTTATTTCAGTCTGTTTGTATAGCACTAGCGCTTTCGTGGCCATATGTTATTGATTGAAAAGCCTCCCCGAACTCGAATCCTGAATGGGCGCTGTGTGCCTGGGAGGTGTCCGAGAGGCAGAGACCGAGGGCCTGTAGCCGCCTTGCCAAACCCGTTTGGGGAGCCCTTTCCGCTGCTCCTCCTCCCCCCAGGCCATACGGAAATCAGACCTGGTGTAGAGTCTGATTAATGCTTCGGTTTTCCACACAGACTCTCCCTGAAATTTCAGGAGGAGCACGTAAGATCCTGCATCCCCTTGTTGGGGTACAGCCCTTCCTGGCTGGAAGTACTAGGAACAGCTCGGAGAGAATAGACCACCAAAGGCTACTTTAGAGAAACTGATGGAAAATTCTCAGAAATCATTCAAGCCCACTGGCATGTGTTGAGTCAAGGGAAATTCCCCTCCCCCCCATGTAACATCTTTTGCTCCACTTAGTTCAGCTTTAGAACCATGAAAGCCCCAGTCTTAATCCTATTTCTGATGAGAGTTAATTTTCAATGTGAGTTTTTAAAAATTTAATTGTCACTGATTACTGACATGCAATAATAAAATAATATAAAAGAATGCCACAAATGATTAAAGTAAGACTTAACAGCATATGCATTAAACACAATCCCTTAACTCTCCTTCTGTTATGGGAAATACTACATTGCATAATGTGACCCAGCGGTACAGGATAATTGCTTAAGAAGCTGTATTATACAGATATTTTGTATATTATATCCTCATGTACAGTATTTCTGGTGATTAATTCCTCAGCAGAGGGAATCCCTCTTGAATGGATGTTGATTATATCAGAATGTGAACCAAAAGTAATGCCAAGAATGGAGAGTAGGCACGAGGATGCCTGGCATCCTCTGGAAATATTGGGGGACATTTTTCAGGAATGAATGGCTTTTGCAGTCAGCATCCCCACTATCTGCAAGAATAACTTCTACGTCACCTCCAAAATGCTACATACTATTCGATGGGGGCTCGTATAGAGAGGGAAGGATAGGAACACATACAGAACTAATGAAGCAGACTTAAGGAGAGTGGAGGGAAATCACTTCTCTGGGCTCCATTTTTTTTTTTTTAATGTCTGTCAAGCTTCCGTTTTTCACATAGTCTCTCCCTGAATTTCAGTGGGAGCATGCAGTACCCCATGTCACCTTGTTGGAGTTCAGCCCTTCCTCTGTGTTTGTCCTGCTTTTGTCCTGGGCCCGCTGTAAAAATCTCCTGAGACCTCTCTGTTTGCCAGACTCTTGTTCATCAGAATCACTTGAGAATAGTCAAATATACATATTTCCTGGGCCTTCTACCAAGAGATTCCAATTCAGGAGGTCTGGGGTGGGGCTTGGGTGATTTTTAGGATCTAGCAAATTTGGAAGGCATATACTGTATGTTAAGTGCCCTACAAAATACGGTACTCTTGGGAGATAAGACTTCCAAAGTAGTTAAAAAGTAGTTCAAGACCATACCTATACATCACACCACATTTTAAATTGGGTGAAACTCTGGATTATAGGAATTCCAAGCATTAACTGAATTCTGGAATTAGAACTCTGGATGGGTAAATCACTGGGATCTGTTGATACTTCCAGTGTTTGTGAAGAAATGGGCCCTCTATGGGTCCATCCAGAAGGACCCATGAGGAAGAGCACTTACACTCCCATCAAGGCAAGGACAGCCCAGATTAGTTAGATGAACCCTGAGCCAACAGCATGTGCTTTTCAAGCAAATATCTAGGTCATCCTGTGAATGTTCTTTATAGTTAAATAGACCCTGGAGGTGAAACTGTCATTACTCACCCACTAAAGACATGAACTTAGAGAAATGGAAGAGAGAGCAGTTTCCTATCTGTGAAAGCATATGGAAATGGTGATAGAGTTCAGGTACGGCTGTATTTATTAACCATTATTGATGTAGAACCACTTCATACCATGTCAGAGTAGAATAAATTGGATAACAATGGGATGGCAGCGCCATCTAATCTAATATCAGGGTTGCTTAATAGTTACACTTTAGCTGCCAACTTGGGCACGTGAAGTGGGTGCTGAGACTCTCAACAGCCAGTGATTCCAGCTAAGGATCAGAGCAGCTGTAGTGGGTATACTGTCCTGCTTGGGGCACTCCCGGGCCTGGGCAAGGTGCGATGGGGCAAGTGAAATGATTTGCTCATACTGTGCGCTCTCAGAGGCGAAAATGCCTTGTTTCTTGAGGTTGGGGTAGTTATGGATTATAGGTTGGTTTTAGGAAAGGTGGAGAAAAAGATGGGTCCTCTTTTCTTTTTTCCCTTTTCGCCCTAAGGATTATAGGCGGTTTAATAAAATCCCTATCTTTACAAAACACTTTTTTGTTAATCATATTGTTGTAACTAATGAACTGCCGGGCTCGTTAGAGATAGAATGAGATGGTTGGGTCTCTGATCTTTGGGGCTGGCCATTTTAGTAATACTGGGTTAGGCATGAGACACACATAGATGGATGAGCAAGACTGAACATTTAAAGAGTAAATTAAAGAAGTTCCAAGCATTTTGTAGAAATAGGTGCTGCATTTAGTTTTAACATTCAGTGATTTAATGAAAGGGAGGAGATTTGTAGAGGTTCCCTGTTCAGATAAGTGACTCATCGAGGAAAGTTTTACTGGGATTTCAGGATGTGCTTTTGGTGACTGAAGATAGAAGGGGGCCTACAGTATTTAGGAGAAGGAAATTCTCTCTGCTGGGCTGCGAGCCCCTGCTCCATCTCCTCCCGCAGGCGTACGGACATTGTATTAAAGTGTAGGGGATTTATTTTTCTTTTGAATGTGAAATTCTGGATCAGTAAAAGCTAATTGGAAATAGAATTTTGTAGATTACTTGAGGAGAGCAGTGCTTCCTTTTGGGGCCACAAATTGGACTTTATAATGTCCTATTAAATCACTGCAACAAGCTTCAGGCAGCCTTTGTTTGGGGGGTATTCCAGTAGTTTACAAAACTCCTGTGTGAATTACTGTGGTGTGCATCTAGAAAAGAGGGTGCGCACGTTCTCCAGGTCTTTGTATAAACTACACATGTGTGTTATTTGGGGAAACATGAACGTATTTAAAGTATTTTCAGTTTATTAGAACAAAACAAAAAAGCCCTGCAACAGTTCACACCGCTTTCCCCTACAAACCTCTTGGAACCACTAATCTGTTCTCTATCTATGAGCTTGGTTTTTTGGTTTTGTATTTTTTAGATTCCTCATATAAGAGAGATTATACCGTATTTGTCTTTCTCTGTCTGATTTACTTCATTTAGCATAATGCCCTCAAGGTCCATCCGTGTTATTGCCAGTGGCAAGATTTTGTTTTGTTCTATGACTGAATGGTATTCCGTTGAATATATATACCATAGATTTTTATCCATTCATCCATCGATGGACACTTAGATTATTTCCATATCTTGGCTATTGTAAATAATGCTGCAATGAATCTGGGATACATATATCTTTTTGAATTAGCATTTTCACTTGCTATAGTAGATAAATGCCTAGATGTGGAATTGCTTGACTACATGGTGGTTTTATCTTTAATTTTTTGAGGAATCCACATGTCTTTTTCGTAGTGGTTATACCAATGTACGTTCCCACCAACAGTACACAAAGTTTCCCTTTTCTCCACGTCCTTGCCAACACTTGTTATTTCTTGTCTTTTTCATGTTAGCCGTTCTAACAAATGTGAGGTGATATCTCATTTTGGTTTTGATTGGCATTTCCATGGTGATTAATGTTGTCGAGCATCTTTTCACAGACCTGTTGGCCACCTGCATGTCTTCTTTGGTACAATGTCTATTCATATCTGCCCATTTTTAAATTGAATTTTTCTTTTTTTGCTCTTCTATGAATTTTTTTTTGGGGGGGGCATGTCCTTCATACGATATGTAATTTGCATTTATTTTCTTCCATTTTGTTGATGGGTTCTTTTGCTGAGCAGAAGCATTTTAGCTTGATGTAGTCCCACTTGATTATTTTTGCTTTTGCTTTTGGTGTCAGATCTAAAAAAAAATCATTTCTAAGAGCTATGTCAAGAAGCTTATTGTGTAGGAATTTTAAGATTTCATGTGTTATATTCAATCTTTAATCTATTTTGGGTTGATTTTTGTGTATGGTGTAAGATAGTGGTCCAGTTTCATTCTTTAATACACGGATGTCTAATTTTTCCAACACCATTTATTGAAGAGATTGTCCTTTCCCTATTGCCTAATCTTGACTCCTTTGTCATAAATTAATTGACCATATATGCATGAGTTTGTTTCTGGGTTCTCTATTCTGTTCCACTGATATATGTGTCTGTTTTTATGACAATCCCAACCATGTTTTGAGAAATATTTAAAGACCAGAAAAAAGATTATCAGGTATTTCTGAAATTAGTCTGAGGACATGCATCAATTAATTTTTCATTGAGCAAAGAAAATCCACATATAAATAAAATACATGGTTTAAAGAATCATTTTTGCTGCAGAGATTAAATGTAACTATTTCTTTAGTGTAGGATCTAATCTCACCAAAGTAATTGAAGCTCATGGGTCTCCTTGGGACATTTTCCAAGCAAGAGATATGTTTAGGATTTAATGGTGGCCCACCTCCCTCAACATATCTTTATGCTTGTTCAGTTCCACAAATTTCTGAGTACTATTAATGAAAGCTAAATGTGTATTTTTCTAAGAGAAATATTGACAGAAAGCTATGTTTTTAGGAAAATTAGATCAACATGTGAAAGGCATTTTAAAATTGTCATTACACTTGCTGCTGGAATAGTTCTTTTCACCTTTGGCTCAGTGGTGGCCACCCTGTTTCTGCCTGGCATGGTGAATATATATTTCCATTTTACAGATTAGGACACTGAGACCAAAGGAGGACAAATAAGTTGTTGTTGGCTAGTGTTAGGGTTGGTAATAAAATGCCCAAATTATTTCACAGCTCAATTAGGATGGCAATGCTTCCTCATTTCAAATGTATGCAATTGGGAGATCAGGAAATACACATCTGATTATATCAGAAACCCTAAAATTTTCTGTTCTAGTTCTGATTTTGGTCTTTCCCCTGTTTCTTACCTAATCTATAACTAGAAAAACCCTCATATGGCCCAGGGCCATTCCTCCTGAAGAGCAAGGTGTCAGGGGAGGGGTGAATTCTTCCTGACCCTATGATGATCGGAGTGTGCCCTGAAGCGTGAGTTTTGATTACCCTTAATTTAGTATGCATAACTTCAAATGGTCCTAATGGTCATAAAATTATCTGATCCTCTTTAATATGCAACCAGGGTTCTTGGTGCTCTAAGCTAGAATGTTTTTTTCACATAAGCCCTTGTTTGGCATTTGTTTCTGTCTTCCAAGATAAAACACAAAGAAACAACAACAACAAAAAATAAGACCAGATTTAAAAACCACCACCCTAACCAGAACATATTTTGGGGTTCCATCAGAGAGAAAATCCAATTTGGTGCAGTTTATGATGCGTCCATACATTTCCCTTCTCATATTTCTGTTGTCCTTTTTTTTTTTTTTTTTTTGCTGCAGCCTATGAGTTTCATTTTCCCATGTGCCATAATATTAATGTTTTTCCCTGCTGGCTTCCCAGCCTGGGGGTCACAGCTCGTGTTTCACAACACGAGACACCCAACCATAAATCTCCTTTAAATAATACAGACGGCAGGAGGGTCACTGTCGGGAGAGCCAGTCGGTCTGAACAAAGTGGCATTGATGCATGGCAAGCAGAACAGCTTGACCACAGCCCCGTTGGACAGGTAGAGTGTGGAGCAGCCTTTAGTTAAGGGGAGGGAGGCATGCGCTCTGCATGGTTCCAAAGAGCCAACCAGTTCTGGTTCTCAGTAGGAGTTGGCTGCCAATCCCCAAGGTTTCCTGAGACTAATCACACCACCTCGTCCCTGGCTCTGGCTGGAACACCTGATTAACATAATTTGTGTTTGGAGGTGCAAACGCATGTCTTTGGGTATAAATCTGCATTTCTTGAGGCATCTTACCGGTATTTCAAAGGAAGTTGGGAACCCCTAGGGTGGAAGTAAGTAACAAGGCAAACCTGATTGGAATGCATAGTGTGGTTGTGGTGAAGCTCTTTCCTGATTCCAGGACCCAGAATGGTTCATGTAAGGGGCCCAGAAAAGGCTCAGTGAAACGTGAACCTTGTAGCTGGGGTTGAGTTAGTAGAAGCCTCAACTTGCAGAGGAGCTCGGTAAGATGGGGCTGGAAAGAGATGAGGGTTTAGCCAGGGATTTGCTTTTGTAGACAAAAATTATGATAACATATTGACACTGCTGGGCCAAGGTATCATGTTAGGGTAATATACCTGTGACTACAGCTCTTGCGAACAAAGATAATATACATGCAAATACGTATAGACATACAAGAAGACTATGGGCAACATGAACAAAGATAATTAGTTTGTGCATAAAGATAATATGGTACATATGTGTGCACGTGTTACACTCCAATAGTTTGGGAAATAATTGGCAAACGTACAAGGTAACGTGTATTATAAGTAAAGATGGGGCTAGTAAAAGGATGCGCAGTTTCCAAGGACACGGTTTTTTAGGGTTTATGCAGTGCTTATCAGTTGCCAAACTCCATCCCCCTCAGGTATCTTCATCTGCCTGAACTTGGTGGTGTGGTGTTGAGGGGAAGATTAGCATCTCATTTTCTTAATGTTTTCTTGGACAACATGTTGGCAATTATTTAGTCACACTTTGGAGAAATTCAGTGTGGCTTCTAATTTCTCAATTACCTTACTCAACATAGTGATGTGGGGAGGGGTTTCCCATCGATGTGATTTCTAGAATCTACGGCATACCTGATAAATGCATTGAGAACAAAACAGTATACATCAACTCGGGGGATGATTATGCTGGTTTTGGTTGGTTACACCTCTGATCGTTTGATATTTTTTACATTGTTGACGTTAATTGCTACTGTAATGTAATAATTGCTCAAAAGATACACTTTTGGGCGATGGTGGTGAACTGATTCTGTTCTTATTCATTTAAAATAATGAACAATGTTGATTGCTCAATAATTCATCATGGAACCAGGAGACTCATGAGAACAGACACAGAAATATGCTTTGGAATGTATTGACATCCCTACCTCTTGCCTATGTTCAGAAAATTGTTCTTTTTCTTTTTGAAGATTTTATTTATTTATTTATTAGAGAGAGAGAGCATGAATGGAGGGCCCGGGGGGGGGGGCAAAGGCAGAGGGAGAAGCAGGCTCCCCGCTGAGCAGGGAACCTGATGCAGGGCTTGATCCCAGGACCCCGAGATCATGACCTGAGCTGAAGGCAGACCCTTAATTGACTGAGCCACCCAGGCGCTCCAAAATTTTGCTTTTTCAACTTATGCAGGTTTACATAAGACATTTCCAAAGATGGGTACATGTTTCCAAAGATGGGTACATCTAAATGTTAATTGAGCATTTAATAATATTCTAAAGTATATAAGCATTTTCTCATGTTTTTAAGCTGTGTGAATCATCTTGGCCTTATCTTTTTACTTCATCGAGAAGTGTATATTTGAAATTATTTATAAAAGCTATATGTGTATATACATACACATTTATATTTGTCTGTGATTTTACATATTTGGATGGCTTTTTAGATTTACAAGAAGCATGCAGACAGCATCCTGCATGTCTATGTTATTTCTCTGTACTCCTCTCCTTGTCCCATTCCACCCACTCTTTCTCTGGCTGGATCCCCATTAGACTGACTGCTGCCTGAAAGCAGGGATGATGTCTTTCTAGTTCGCTACTGGACCCCCGGTTTCTAGGCACAGCTAGCGTGACCAACAGCCCTGTTAGCCTGGGTCTTTCTTGGTTTTAGCACAGAGAGTTCCAACCCCAGGGAGTCCCCCAGGCTCAGGCAATCTTGGCCCACAAGTGCTCATCAATATTATTTAAATAAAGGAGTTCCTCATCCTACAGAGGTTACAGAGTTCTGTGAGAGAAAAGCGTACTCAGCTCCTGCTTAAGATTAGCCAGCATCGTATGCCTACACAGTGTCTCCCCTGCCGGTGGTAAAGGTTGGGAGGGCAGGGACAGTGTCTTTTCCATTTCTTTGAATTTCCCACAGTGCCCTAGAAACCCTTTCAAGATAGAACTCCATCAAGTGCTAAATGGAATATAAACAAAGAGCAAATTGTTCTGTAGTGTCAACTCAGACTCCTTCCTGGCTCTAGGAGCCTGGGCGAGTTACTCGCACTGTCAGCTTTGTCCGTTCTCCTGGTTTGTAAAATGGGGATGATGACAGCATCCTTCTCACAGGGTTGGTGCCGGATTCACTGAGACACAGGACAGAGCAGTGTCTGCTCTACGACTGGTAGCTGCTATGCCAGCTGTTTCTCTTCCTTCCCCGCACCCCCCTCTTCCTTCTCCAACACGTGACAAATACTGAGCCTGTTCAGGTAGGTGACACTGTCTTTTTGGTGGCACGTCTTGTTAAACTGAACGTGCAGTTGTTCTTGTGTGGAACAGTATGGCTGGAACAAGAATACTCTTCTGTGTGTACGATTGGCTTCTAAAACGCCACAGCTATTTTACCCGGAGTCTAGCACCTTCTTTCCACACTGCCGGGGTGGGAAAGACAGGCAGCCTGCTTCCAAGCAAGTGACCTGTTACAGGTGGGATAGTGAAAATGTCACTTACAATATTCTGGTATGGAATGGACACGAAACAACACCCAGGCTGGCAAAGAGGGGAGCTTCGGGTGGAGGCATATTATGTATTGATCCTGCTTTTACCCCTCTCTCCCCTCGGTATTAGCCTCCGCCTGGTGGCAAAGCCGGGACCTGGCTATGGCCGTGGCAAAGTTTCTATACTGCTAACCTCGAGGAGACTGAAAGTATACTTGGGTGAAATGAAAAATCAATCAGGAGTGATTTACAAATAGATCCTGTTAGCAAAGGCGAGTGTTTCATGGAAATCATCTCATAAAATAATAAAATAATCTCTTAAAAATGACTGCTTTATTTTGCGCCCCTCCTCTGTATCCCTGTACCCTTCCTGCTACCCACCAAATGGGAAAAGGGTTTCCTTACAGGTTCCTTGTTTTCTTAATTTTTCTGGTGGCAAGTAGCAGAACACAGAGGAAACATCACTGGAATGCCTGTAGAACTTTAGTCATTAAATCCTCTTTGCCCCAGCCCTGGCAATGCATATTTCAATAATGAGCAAGAAAAATTGTTTTACGGTAGTTTAATAAAAGCAGGAGACAAATGTTGCCCCTGTGCAAAGGAACTGAATTACACACTTCATGAACCAAATTAGCAGTACCACGTTTGGCTTTGTTCGAAAGGTGATACGCATTTACGGGCCCATTTTTCAGCAAGATAAATATGACACACGCCAAGATTTCCTTGAAGTAAATATTGTAAATAATAAAAGACTCTGCCAAGAAAAGCTGAGAAATGACTTAATCCTCACCCAGTTATACCGTGATGCCAAAATGCCACTGTCCAAACTCTTGAACAAACTGCCCATTTAATCAACTCATCTCATGATTAAGAGAGTGCAAGGCCCTTTAATTTTCCAATAATAGTCAATATTCCTCAATTCTGGCTTTAAAAAAAATATTCACATAGGAGCTAGGGCATTTTATGGCACAAGCAAATTTGATTACCGAGTAACAAAATGTATTTTGAGGGCAGTTGGGAGTCACACGGCAGGAATGTTTATGTGAGTAGGTGCCAATGGGGAGATTTTTACGGAAAGGAGAAGCTATCACTCGAGGCCTAACTCCATAATCCTCATTTAGTTTCAGCTTATTCCACTTTGATTCAGTTCAAGTTTTCTGCAGCAAAATGGGCTGAATGTATTTTTTCCCGCCGTGCAGATTTGCTTGTGAGAAGCTGGGGTGGTAAAGAGAGTGTATTGAAATATTATGCTTACTATGAGAAATCACAGGGCTAGTCAGTGCAAGTCACCTGTCTGGCTCTAGGGCATGTTATAACAGTTTCTGTAGCAGGGCCCACTGTTGTCTTAGCGCTGGAGAACAGGCAAATTTAAACACTGCCTGAGCTGGACACTTACGTTGATGGGTTGAGTGGTAAGGTTTGAGAAAGGCATTAGGGAGTGGTGGGGACTGAGGTGAACTGGCGAGCATGTGCCCTGTCTAAGGGGGCAGTTGCTGCTGAGTCTCAGCTCATCGTTGCCACACAGGGATGGAGAACTAGTATTGCTGGAACGTCTCAGTTTTCAAGAAATTTGGGACATCTTGGGACGCCTGGGTGGCACAGCGGTTAAGCGTCTGCCTTCGGCTCAGGGCGTGATCCCGGCATTATGGGATCGAGCCCCACATCAGGCTCCTCCGCTAGGAGCCTGCTTCTTCCTCCCCCATTCCTCCTGCTTGTGTTCCCTCTCTCGCTGGCTGTCTCTATCTCTGTCGAATAAATAAATAAAATCTTAAAAAAAAAAAGAAATTTGGGACATCTTGATTTTTCTGTGAAAGCTCCCAATTTTTAAACGCTGGAAAAAAAAAAAAAAAAAAAAAAAAAGTCCTGTATCCCAAATAAAGTAAAGGCCACGAGCTCAGAGTTTGTGACTTCTGCTACGCAGTTTAGGGCCTGAAGTAGGACAAGGCACACATGCCACGACAGACAGCACTTAGGCTTGTGGCAGAGATGAAGACAGCAGCTCCCATCTGTTGAGAACTTCCCGCGTGCCAGGTTCTGTCCCAAGCCGTACACGGCTTGCCTCATTGGATCCCCCACCCCTCTTCGAGTAGGCACTATGAGTAGGTACTATTCATGTTTCCTGTTTTACAGACATGGAAACTGAGACCCCGAAAGGCAGAAGGATCTGAGCTTAAACGGCTCTGTGAGCTCTTAAGCACTGTGCTGGATTCCCTTGCCGTGATTCGCTGGTGCGGCCCAACAGGAAGTAAAATGGAATGGGGGTCAGCAAGATGGGTTTTGGTTTTGCAGTTGCCCTCTTTGTGGGAGACTGGGTCCTTCATCTGACCCTGTGAGCCTCCATGTCTCACCTTATCAAGCGGAGATAATACCACTTACCCCATTTACCTCCCAGGGTACGGGGAAGGATTACTACCAGGACAAGTGCAGAAAAGCATAGAGAATTAGGAAACACTCTGTCAACACAAGTTGGGGAATCGTGCTCATAATTAATCAAAGGATACAGAGAGGTGAGATTGTGAAGCCACTGATTGTCTTTGGATCAAACACAATTAAAAGACAATCCCTTCTTGACTCTTTGACTCAATAAAGTGTCTATTTGTAGAAGTGGCTTAAAACTGAACTCACTTTGAAAATTAATCAGCCACCACTAATGGCTGGAAAGTTAGCAGACTGCATTTATTTTAAGTGAAAAAGAGAGAGAGAGAGAGAGAGAGAGAGAGATCCACCTCCTGAACGGGAGGTAATGGTCCAAACCCTGCCTGTTGTCTGCCAGGCTCATAACAGGGAGGACAGAGCATGAAGGCCCCCTACTGCCAGGGCCTTCCACACCCCCTAATGAAGGAACTGCCCTTTGGAGAAGCCAGAGAGGGAGGCCATGGCTGGCCTGACTTGGAACTGTTAATTGATGCTGGCTTGTAGGGGAAACTCCCCGTGACCCAGACACACTGAGCATTTGAAGAGGAAAAGAGAAAAGAGACACGCAGCAAAGGTGTAGGGAAAATGCCCCCAGGATGATGCAGAAAGCTGTTTACACATATAGGCAGTGAGTGATCTTCTTATTTATAAATGAATGAACTGACCTGGAAAAGGGAAGTTTTGTGGATTATAATCACAATGTCACGTGACAGCTTCCTCACTGAAGGGACTCTCCTCTCACTGACATCCAAGGCTCTTCACGCCGGGGTCTCAACCTAATGGTGGTGCTAATTTGTTCTCTGAACTTTTATTACCTGAAGATCCCAGCTCTTTGAACTTACAAGATCTATTTTGTTTCAGGAAAATGTCTTTTGAGCATTCTGGATGTCCTAGGTTTTCCCTCCTCTCTTTCCTCTTTCACTGCAGCCCAACAAAGTCCCTCACTACCATCTCATAGAACTTTTCCCATCTCTGGGCTTCGGGTCAGACCACTGCCCACTTGGAAGCCTTGACAAGTCTTCTCTGCAAACAATTGTGTGTCACTGGGAACCATCCTAAAATCTGCTCTGCTCCGACAAGAAGCCTTTCTGGTTTCTTACTACTCTGACCATTCCATTACTCAAGTTGGCTTAGGATTTGGGCATAGCGTTCCATCAATACCCTTGCTTTGAAGTTGATCTGTGATTATTTCAGAGGTAGAGTTTTGATTGTGTCGTGTGGTTGCCTTAATTTGTGAGTCCTTCCTGTTAGCTTCCAAAGAATTTCCTCTCCTTTTCCATAGCAACAAAATAATACACAGGCAGGCACTCTTTATTCTCAGGAAATGGAGGGCAGTGTACTCTTGGGGTAAGAGTGTCAGTTTTAGAATCAGAAAACTTGGTTTTAAGTCTCTTCTTTACTACTTACTGTTGATATAAACCTGGGGAAGTTACTATCTCTCTAAACCTCTGTTTTCATATCTCTACAAAGGAGGTAAAAAAGATACCTAAATCATGTGCTTAAATAAACTATCTAACCTATGCCTTGGTAAATTCCTAACAAATGTTAGTTGTAATAGTTATTATTATGGTACATGCTTATTGACTGAATTTATCACTTAACACTTCTGCTGGCATAGAATTGGTAGATGTGCTTACGAGGTGCTGGGTGTTGCACGAATGAACGGGTGAGCAAATGATTGAATAAATGCGTGCATTCACGTGGACTAGAAGACACAGATGCAGTACCCATTTGTTGTTGACTGCCTGTACCGGCTAGCAGCTGGGGGTAGCTGTGAACAAGACAAGCAATACCCTTGCTCTCATGGGCTTCAATCCTAGTGGAGGCAGACAAATAAATAAGCAAGTTAAATAAATAATCAAGGTAATGTTTCAGATGGTAATTTTTAGTAGTGCTCGGTGAATATGGGGAATAATAGAACCAGCAGTATTTATCCCATAGTCGACCCAGTGGAGACAAGAGTAGTTGCAAGGTCCAAATGTCCAATGAGTTGTACAAGCGAAAGTCTTGTTCTGTGCTACTCCTAAGGGAAGGAACCACACCCAAGTGGTGGAAGTTAACAAGGACGTCGAATTCAATTCTGTTTAATTAAGACACTTCTGGTTCAGTCGTGTACGCGTAGCACAGATCGCCTTGAGGGCACTGAGTATGTCATTAGACGAGGACTGTAAGCAGAATCTGAGGGATACTCCTAGCATCATCTGTAGGGCTGCTTTGGATAATCTTGAAGATTCTTTCCAGTGCAAAGATTCTAGGATTTTCTATTATCTACTTGATCTCGCTTATTATCTTTCTGATATACTGTAAGTAGCAACTGGGGAGGTGTTGTGGTAGAATGGAGAGAACAGAGGTTTTGGGATCGGACAGACTGAGGTTCAAATCCCAGATCTACCACTTAGGATTTGTGGGGCCTTATTTAACTTCTCTCAATTTTACTTTCCTCCTCTGTAGGATAGGTAGATGCATTGGAATGATGTGAGGATTAGATTAACTAAGACTTGTTAAGTACCTAGCTGTTAAGCACCTAGCATGGTACCTCACGTCAAATAAATGGCAGTTGCTGTTGAAATTGATACTGTTGTGGTTATTGTTAGAATCACCAAAGCTTGGGAGTAGTCACCTTAGGGCTCTGCTTCAGGGGCCTTCCCTGCTAAGGCACAACTGGGGTGTCGTTCAAGGGAGTAGCTAGGGATAAGGGAGGGGAAAGGTGGTAGCTGCCTTGCTGGAAAAAACTAAGGGCTGTATACATGCTACCAGTGTCCAGGCTCAGTGCTCATGACATCACCACATCAGAACCACCCAGAGAGCTCTCCCTCATCCCAGGTGACAGACAACCCATTTCTCATTGTTTTCCTCTTTGAGCTGCCCTTAGTGTTAACTAAAATGGGATTTCACTAGGAAAGAAAAGGTCGGAGTAGGAAATGATAGAGGCGTAAGGACACAGTGTGATGTGTTTCTGTACCCCCACCTCTCTGCCCAGCACCCCAAACCTCC
Source organism: Ursus maritimus (assembly GCF_017311325.1). Taxonomy (NCBI): domain Eukaryota; kingdom Metazoa; phylum Chordata; class Mammalia; order Carnivora; family Ursidae; genus Ursus; species Ursus maritimus. The sequence continues at coordinate 15,537,618 of NW_024423897.1, forward strand.
AGGGAGATGGCCCTGATACTACCTTCATATATGCCTTTGGTACCAGACATTTTCGTGTAAACTAAAACCCCAGAGGAGAGAAAAAAAAAAAAAACCCATAAGATCCTCTTCTTAGATAAGAACCTGCCAGTTCTGGTCCAAAATGACTTTGTGTGAAAAATGCGCTGCAGAGGAAGGAGGAAACTCACAAACAGAAGAAGCATGAGCCACATCTGGAGGGAGCCCAAGCCGGGAACCCGAGGGCCTGACCATCTGCCAGAGGGCCAGATGCTGCTGCTGGAAGCTTCTCGCCTCCCGGCTTGTCATCTGGGTCCGATGATGCCATCCAAAAGAAGGAGCGTGGAGCGGGAGGGCAATGAGCAATCCATCTTCTCCCACCCACAGTTTTTAATTGTGTGACATGGCCCAGGGGGGCGTGGGGAAGGGGATTGAAAAGTTTGCCCACAAAACCGCACCTTCTTCATGGAAAAATACCGTCCTAAAACACATGGCTCTGACCACCCAGAACGTATAGAAAATTATGCCATTAAACATCTCTTTCTCATTCTTCGGTGTAAATAGAATGGATGGAGAGGTTTAGCTGTGTCGTCGCCAGTGGGAACTGCCATCTCCTGTCAACTAGGGAGTGCACGGAGTTTCTAACCAACTGCCTTGGTCGTTACATTATAGGATTTCCCGGATTGCAAGTCTTCTTCCTATTAACAGCTTTGGTGTCTGATTTTGGCCAAAGTAGATCATTGGGATTCAGAGGGACGTCCTCTTCTTTTTCCATTGCAGAAGCAATCAAGAGTCTGGGCGTACGGCTCTCATAAAAGGAAAATGATCAAAATCGCACACACAGAAAGGACTATTAAATTCCAGATGGGATTACTGCTTCATGTGATTCCCACCATTCAGGAATGTCTTTCTGCCTCAGAATTGCTCCTTTAGACAGACTTAACACAAGCAACATGGTAAACACAGTAGGATTATCTCTTACCCTGTCATATATGTTTTATGTTAAATCCATAGGCATCTAGGACAGTTGAAGCTGTGACATGTTTTCAGTGCCAGGAAATGGTTGTGCATTATATTTTTGTTTTAGTATACGTGAGTTAACTTCCCAAGCGTTGCAGTATTTTTGGGGTGTAGGCAAGACCGAAATTGTTTTAATTTAAAGAGGCACCTGTTGGAATAGTTTAACACATAATTTTTAATCTCACATAATGATCCAGATATGTGATTGTTTAACTCAAGAACTGAGAGGTTCTATCCGTGTTCAACAATATTGGGAGAATGCTGTGAGTCTAAAATCTCGGGCTGCTGGTAGTTCTGCATTCATTAGGAGAATGACCGGCGGGGGGTGGAGGGAGGGTGTATTGTGTGCGGACACCTTCCTGTCACCATTCACTGTGAGCAGGTTGGGGTGTTACTGTGGAGAGGGACCGCTTTAAGCTTCATCTCAAGAGTTCTCTTTTTGCAGAGCTGGTAGGATCACCACCTCAGACCGTCTCTCAGTGCCCTGAGATGTGGGATCCTTCTAAAGCTTCATTGTTACAGTGTGTAGCAACTTCTGCCCTTTAGAGTTGCTTTTGCAACTCTGGTTCTCCAGAAGCAAAAAAGATAATGTGCTGCTTACTGTGGGGATGACAGCCCCACCGAATGCAGTATGACCAGTGGAAAATCTGAGGTTTTGAAAAATAGCAGAAGTGGGGAAAATGAAAATGGGATGTCAATTTATATTCAGCATTGTCTTCTATACTTTTAAGGCTGGCAAATATTCCAGTTAGAGAAACCTCTGATTTTGGGTAGTCTGAGAAAAATAAAAGCTATGTTGTGAAAATTAAAAGAAATGTCCTATTGTGAGATGAGTGCAAGTACAAGACTCAGTGGTGGAAAGAACTTCTGATTCTGGTTGGTGATTCATCTCATGTGCTCCAAAGACTTGGGTACATTTGCCTACAATGAGTAATTTCTGAGAAAGTATAGCGAGAGGCAGGAACTTTTCTTCCAGCGTCAGAAATTCTTAAGTCTGATGTCAGATGTTTAGTAATGATGTGGAACAGTTGTCGATGCAAATATTGATAAAAGGAGAGCACCTAGAGAGATCAAAAAAACCAGGGGCTATTCAGACCTAAGATGAAAGTCTCTGGTGTTCGGTAGCTGATTACACACCTTATATATAATAACACCATATTTGATACTTTCTTTTAATTTGGAGACCAGGGGTAAACTTAAAATTCATGGCCCTTAAATAGCAAGAGATGAGAGTCTTCTGGGAAACTGAACTCTGAGAAAATATTCCCTTTCACACAGTTTCAGAATTGGCCATGACCTTATAATCACAAATAGTAACAGGTAGTGTTTGTCAATCACTCTAGACACCTTGTCTGCCACCTTTTGTGAGTTGTCTCATTTTTTCCTCGCTGCACTCCAGTGGAGGTCATATTAATATCCACATGTCCCACTGGTGCAGCTCACACCACTCTTCACTGGCTGAGACAAGACATCATTCTTCTTTCCAAAGCTAATCATCTTGTAAGAGGAAAGTGAAAGTGACTTGGCCAAAACACCCATGCAGATTGTGGCAGAACTTGAACGTGAAGCTAAGTCTTGTGGCTTTAGGCCACTGGATGGTGGCTCTTCTGAAATTTTGTAGCATGGGACTAGCATCATCAGCTTGAACAGTCCCTTTATTAATCTCATGTGTATATTAGCTCATCTCTTGAACTAGGTAAGAACAAGAACAATTTTAGTTGTCCCACAGTAGTACCGAGTGGCTAATAGACCCTTAGTAAATACAAACTGACTTCTCCAAATGAATTGAGTTCAATGTACTTTGGGCTGAGGTCAGGAGGCCCACATTCTAGCCCCACCTCCACTACTGTCTTGTTGTATGACCTTGGCACATCTCTGAAACTGTAGTTGAGTTGCCTAGATCGGTTGAGTCAAGGCGGAGACATCCAGGTTTCTCTTGATCTCCCATGGAGAGAAATGAGATATCAAAAGTGAAAAGCCTTTGAATTTTTTTTTTCTTCAAGAGGTTTTTAAAAGTTTATTAGAGCCATTTTGGCTACAGGGACAATTTTGATGGCATAATGAAAGAAGATGGTGAGATTATGGAAAACAAAGCAACCACCCATGGGAACATACTATATATGTGTCAATAAGTACAACACACATGCACGGCACCAGAGAAACAAGAACTTTTAAGCCATACAGTTGAAGTCCCGGCTTCTGGCACTTAGCTGTATGGTCGTGAGCAAACCATTCAAACTTCTTAAGCTTTGGTTTCTTCATCAGGAAATTGTGGGTAATAATACTCCCTGAAAACAAGACTAAATGAGAGAATTCTGAAAAACGACCAACACATGGGGCATTATGAGTCTTCAGAAATGGTAGCTAAAACTATTACTATTGAACCAGATGTATATACAATAAAATATGGGGGAGAGCACCTGTCCTCTAGATACTTACTGTCTAATCTGTAATGGATAAAGAAAAAAGCCCAACCTACTTAATACCAATATAGCAAACAGTACTGAACAGCTGGCAGATGAATAGTCTGTGATCTGACCTCCACAGAGGGATTACACCATGGTCCTCAAAAGTTCTTTTTCATAAAGTGATTGAAGAGTGTTTTATTTTGATTGCAAGTGATTTGGAACTTGCCTTCTGTGAGGGGTAAACAATTCATGTAATTATTGTCTTCTTTTATTGTCTTCGTGTCTGAAGGATCTTTCCTTGTTCAACCTGCCATTGCTCTTAATTTTTCTTCTACCTGTTGTCTCTTGTGTAGATTAATTTGGATTTTTTCTCTTCTTTCCCATCTTTTAAAAACTCCTCCTCTTCTTTGCCTTTCTCTCTCTCTCTCTCTTTTTTTTTTCCTGCATCAAGAACACATATCAGAAGAAGAAATGTTTGTATGTCTTAATAGTTCCAAACGTATAATGTGGCTGATCTTGGGAGTTTTATTTTTAGAACTTGGAAGTTGCATGTCAACAGCTGGTTGGGGAACTCAAACTTCAGATATGTTTACAGACTGGGAGAGGTTTCCACCTCTGTCTCAAGGAATCCAGGTTATAGGTTGGGTAGCTCAAACTAGTAGACTTCAGGATCTCCCATGGCTAGGTCACGCCTCCCTATTCAAATTGCTTACTCTTATCCTTTCAGAAAGTATCTTATTTATTGATGGTCCCCACTAGAATGACAGCAGCATCTTCAGTGCCTGACCTGGGCAGGTGACTTCCCTTTTTTAAGCTTCAGTTCTTCCCATCTGCAGATTTGAGTGTTACATGAGATAATGCATGTAAAAGGCTTAGGGACCATAGGAAGCACTCAGTAAATGTTAACTGAGATTATTATTAATTTATTATTATAAATACTCCCAAGTATTATTTTTTATTGCTTTTGAAAACATTCAGGCAGAGTATGTTGTTTGTAATGAGTGCTTAGTGAATCATGTTGATGACCAACATTTCTTCCTGGCATCTGACTTACTGTTGATGGTTAGAGTCCTATAAATAAAAATGATAATCCATTCTCTTCAGTTGTCAAGTGAGAGAATTTGGACAAGATTCTTATAGATTGAAATAGGTTTTGGTATTCATTATAATCTTTACAGATTCCACTTAATGTTCACAGTCATACATTTCGCCGAGGGAGCGCTACCTAACATGCAGTATGTGTGGGGTATGTGCCGTATTATTTTTCAAAAAATGGGCAGAAGATATGAACAGACACTCTTCCAATGAAGACATACAAATGGCTAACAGACACATGAAAAAATGTTCAAAATCATTAGCCATCAGGGAAATTCAAATCAAAACCATCTTGAGATACCACCTTACGCCAGTTAGAATGGCAAAAATAGACAAGGCAGGAAACAACAAATGTTGGAGAGGATGTGGAGAAAGGCGATCCCTCTTACACTGTTGGTGGGAATGCAAGTTGGTACAGCCACTTTGGAAAACAGTGTGGAGGTCCCTTAAAAAGTTAAAAATTGAGCTACCCTATGATCTAGCCATTGCACTACTGGGTGTTTACCCTAAAGTCTGAAGAATTCTGAATTGTGAAACATACCTGATTCCATAAAGGGTGCAGATAAGGGACTTAGCGATGTGGAGGAATTTATACTTTATAATGCTTCCATGTATATTAGCCCACATGATTGAAAACAAGTCTATTGAAATTGGTAGGGCAGGCGTGAGTTCTGCTTTACACATGAGGGAATGAAAATTCAGGGAAGTTAGATGACCTGCCCCTCTGATACAGTCAATGGCTGAGTGCCCGTGCTCTCCCTACCACATCCTCTGCTCTCCTCTATGATGCTGAAACAACAACTAATCCTGTCTGTAATACCATGGAGGAGGTGATATGAGTTTGGGCTTTAAAGGATGGTCCCTCTCCAGATGCCACGAATAACTACAGACAGGGAGGGGCTGATGTTTCTGCCTTGGGACCTTCTTGGCGTCATGGAGAATAATCTCCCTCTTGACTTAACTCAGGGTAGTTTCAAGAAGTAAACCTGAAAAGGATAAAGACACATTTAAGTATTGGGAGAATTTTACTCTTCATTTCTCTGCCCCATATCCTATATTTTCTTATGTTTGTGAATATAGATGATTTTCAATAACCAAGGGGAAAAAATTAAATATCCCTTTCTCTAACATAAGCTTGGAAAATAACAGAAATCAGATACATAATCTCCCGGCATTATGTTCTTTGCATCAGAATTGTATGGGGAAGTTTAAATTATTTCTTTATGTGCTAAATACTCTGAGAACCCTGACACTTGTGTCAGGAACTTGGATGTTGGATTTTAGATAGCAGGTTAAATTTTTATTAGTGATTTTTTTCCTTTGGTCATTTGCAAGACTTTTAGTGTTTTTGGCTTAAAAATACATTTTAAAATCAGGCTTCTCAATTCTTCCCTTTTCTTAATGACATAAGCTTCGATCATTTTAAATGTTTTAATAGGGCTCTTTGAAGAACACCGTATCTCTGCAACATTTCTCGGGTAATATTGTCCTACACCTGGAACACAAGCCCCATTTTGAAACAGTAATTTGGTCCCTGAAGGGCCCTTCGGCCTCTGTCCTGCTGCCTGCCCTGGCTGAACTGTCTAGGAATAAAGCCCAAGATAAATGGGGCTGGATTTATGCAGAGTAATTTAAAGCCTCCTGCCTATTCTTGTCTTTCTTGTGGAGAATGTACTTGGAAATTCGTTTTAAGTCTGAAGCATTCTTTGAACACCTGATTTTGTGATTTTTGTTTTCTTCCCTCCCTTTGTCGAACCTTTATTAGAATGTTGACGAGGCTTGGCCTCAGCAAAGGATTAAGTGAACAGATTCTTCAAGTAATAAATCTAAAGACATATTAAAAGCAAGGGAAAGGGATTTCCCCAGTGTTTTGGGGGGATTTATAAGTGCCAAAGGCTAAACAACTTACAAGAGAAGTAAGATTGCTCCCTTTTCCAGCCTGGACACGTTCTAATATTGTGACACAGCGTAGAATTAAGCTGGCTTACTAAGTAGAAACATGTAACATAATTGAAAATGCACAATACAGAGAGGAATTCTCAATACAGCAATGTCCTGTTGTAAAGATTACACTGATTTATAAGGAATGCCTTAACTCCTAATCCCAGCCATGCAAGACCACAGAGTCGACTCGACTCTTTTATAACCAGGGAAACAGAAAAAGGCTTAATAATATATATTCCTAAAATTGAATATAAATTTGGAATTGCTGGTCGAGCAGGCCATTCATTTCTCTTAAAACAATGTAACAATGAAAACATTTTTATTACATTTTGACATGTGGATTTTCAAAGAAGTTCAGGCATTCCCTATTTCAGAAATGATGGGTATAGCCAAATCATGGAAGAGTAATGAAAATGAATGGTGTGTGGGGGAGAAGAATAGATATTGTGGGACATAAACTGTTTAGAAAAGATCAGCAAAGAAGAAAAGTGTCAGGCTGGTGGAAATGAAACCAAAGGAATAACCTTATGTATAAAGTAAGGGTTAGAAAAAAATTGAGGTAAAAGGGGACCTTGGAATAAATGCTGAGGAAGCGAAATCATTATGGCTTGAAATCAAGGATAATAAAGAATAGAAATTGAGAGTGCCAATTTTTTTGTTGTTGTAAAGCATCTTATGAGGAAAAGTCATATCACAAGGTCTGATCAGAATAGGGAATTTTAAAGCTTGCTTATGCACCAAAGAAACAGATGCCAATGGTAGCTAAGTTCCAAGTGGTTTATAGATCCTTCCACTCCAGCTTTTGTCCTTCTTACCTGTGAAATGGGAAAATAATATTTATCACTCATGCTACGTTAGCTGGTGGATAGGTGAAAGAAGGAAATATTGTTGAACAGATATGAAACTTACCAGAAGAACTCTAAATGTGTGTGCGTGTGTGTGTGTGTGTGTGTAGGAATAAAATGGGAGGAAAGATCTTTAAAAGATAATATTCCCTGGTATGTTGCACAATCACGGTAAATGTAGATGAAATCAATATAGGTTATGTTGACTGTATATACAGAACAAGGGGAGCTTTTGTTGAGCAATAACCAGCTGGAAATAAATGAGTAAATACATAATATATATTATATATATGCATGTGTTATAAACATGTATGTGTGTGTGTGTGTATATATATATATATATATATAACCAGTATTGATTGGCCTTTGCTTCATATGTGTTTCCATGAGAGGAGAAGAATGAAAAATGAAATCCCAGAAAGATTCCTAGTCCATAGGAATTGGAAAGCTGTGGCGTTAGAGAGAGTTGAACATTCAAGGTATTGCCAAGGAGAATTTACTAAGCCAAGAGTAGTTAATTACTGTGTGTGTACGGCGTGCACAGGCATCCACGTGAACAGCCACACATACAGACACACACATGAAATATACAAACATATTTATACATGTAGACACACACATAAACACATCTGTACAAACACATACACGTGTGTGAGCACACACGCACACTGATTAGCTGGCTCTAAGAGGGAACAATATCAGAAATAAAGATTAACCCAAAGTTCAGACCTAGGAAAGTGGTGGTTGTGACAATGGCAAAGCTTTAGCACTGGGTCGGCTTTGATTCCCAAGGAAGTAACAGGGGGGTGCTGCTCGGGAGATTTATTTTTTGCTTGCAGAGAAGTGAGCATTAGGGGAAGGATACACATACATATCAATAAGAAGGGAAGAGAATTTTGCTACCTCAAGAGAAAGATGAGCTCCTTCCCACAGTTACAGAGATGCAATTGCTATTGAAATCAATTTTCATTGTATTGAGCTTTCTAACTTCAGAAGCTGGCAAAATACAGGAGGGGTGTCTTAGAGCCAAAATAAAGCAGTGGAAAGAGGGAGGCATGGGGTTTAAAAAATGTCTCTCCAGTCCCCCAAATTAGAAGCCATTGTTGTATTCGAACAAAAGCAAGCCCAAACTCAAACCCGAAACTAAGTGTGTGCAGTGGGAAATTATGAGCTTTAATGTCCCCTAACTTTAGGGTAGCTTGGAAAAGAAACTAATGTACTAGCTTGTTTGGGGGATTCACTTCCTGAATAGGCAGAAAGCGTGTCTTGCGCTCCAGATTCAAGGTGTTTTATTTGTCCTTAACGTTCAGGCAGGAGGAAGAAACCTAATAGTGGCCCTTTGAATGCCAAAATAAGATAGACATTAGCCCAGGGTGCAGAGAAAGAACACGGGGACTCCGTGGCAGTAAATCATGTCATGAAGACTTGGCTAAAAGAAGGGCAGAACTAATGCCATCAAAGCTTTAGGAAGTTTTATTTAAAAATGTTAAAAAGAAAACCTTCAAGAGTGATCCATGCCCAAGTCAAGAGAAAATGGCATAATCTCAGCTGCAGAATATAAAACTCGTCTATTTGATACCAGGCTTAGCAGCAGGGTGGCGGGGGACCAAAAACAAAGGCAGCAGACAAAATGAAAAGTATAAATAGAAGGATTGAATATACAGTAACCTGGAGGAAATTACTGTAATGCTGCTTTCAGTTCTTGTCTTCATTTGTAACAATGAGAAAGAAAAAATGATGGAGGGATGCAAGATAATGCTGTAAGAGTCCCATGAATTAGACAGGGAAAAGGTCTGTGTCTTTAGAAAAGGAAAATAAAAAACTAACAGGGGCCTGTTGAGAAGTTTGCCTGGTTCTGAGAGGCTTGTAGAAGTGGCTGATGGCTATTTGCTCAGGTGTCAAATATGGGGAGAAGGGCTTTTTAGAAGAACGAGCGAATGGAGATGATCTTTGACATGCTTCGTAGGAAGGCATAATTACCACACTGTTCTTGAGGCCAGAACAGCAGGGATTAAACAAGCTAAACAATTTAAGAATCATGTAAGTATAACATTTAGGGGAAAAAAACCCAGTATTGTTCCATCCCTTATAATAGTCCTTGCGTGAGAGGTTTTGCTTTGCATCTAGCACATATTTTCATTCTATCATTCTCACAGCAACCTGGGGCATTCGAAGGGGAATGTTATATCCAATCAACAGGAGGAGAAAGAGAGTAGAAAAAGCGAATAGAGACCTAGATTTTTGCTTGACTCTGCCAGTAACTCATTCTGTCTTTTCACAAATGCCCTTAATCCCTCTGGGTCTCGAATCTGCAAAATGGGAATTGTTTGAGTAAATAATTGATGAGGCCTATGAACTCTAAATTCTAGGAGTCTTTGGTTGTCAAATTTCACTGATGAATTAGGGATAGCAGAGTTTAAAATTTCATTCTCTTGGCTCAGCATCGTAATTGCCTTGGATGTATTTATTCTCAGGCTTTTCACTCATCTTTGCCAACATCTTTGAGGGATCCTCCCCCACACCCGTCCCATATACAACATTAGGCAGTAGAGAAACTACCAGAAGTTGGACAAGTTCACTTTAAAATTTTAACCTCAAGAAATCAAAATAGAATGACAATATGAATTTCTTCAGCTGTTACAACTGAAAAGCTAGACTTAAATACTGTCTTTAGCAGAATTTTCGAGGGTCCTTCCTTCCTAGCCATATTCTGCTTGCAAATATCTTTTCCTATGTTTTGATTTAGATACTAGTGGTTGATCAGCAAGTATTTATTGAATGCCTTCCACGGGCCAGATATATTGCATTAGCTGTTTGAATTAGCATTACAGAATGCCAGCCACTTTCTAAAAGGCGAGGTTTGTAGTTATGGGAAATCAGGATAGTTTTGGTAATGATGTGAACAGAGCTTTCTCAGTAAGGTACACACTTGGAGAAAAACACTAATACAGTCAGTAAGAATTTGATGACTAAAGACATTGGTGAGGTGAGGGCAGGAAAGGAAGATGAATTCAATGAATTGGTGGGAGAAATAAAAGAAAATTCTACTTGTATTGGTTAGGAGAAGGGCACATCTATTTTTAGAAGCAGCACCAGGAAGAAAATCTGGCTGGAAGGTGGAGAGAAAGGAGGGCGCGAATCTTAGGTCCATGGCTGGTGGTGAGTACCCCCCGGGGTGGTAGAGGCTTGAGGAGAATTTTATTCTGGGAGAGATGGTGGAGGACTAGCACGAATGCACAGAAGCAAATTCATATAGAGACAGAAATCAAACCCTTTTGGTTAATTCTTTTTCCAACTGCAGACTTTCCCTTCTATTCAAAAGATATCAATACCAGTTGCATGGTCTTTAAATATAATTTGTCAATTTTTATTGGGATCTGGTAGAGGTATAAATTTCAAATTCAAAAGATAGAGTCATAGAAAATGTTTTCTGCCAACTCACTGAACACATTTAGCGTGTTGGGTGTGAGAACTGTCTGTAGTGGAGATTTATTAGCCTTTTGACTATAGACTTGGTTCACATTCTTGCCCCTCAGGAATGTATACAACTTTCTCGGAGAACAATTTGGCCCAGTTATGTTTTATTAGCCAGAATACATACTCGCCATAGTCGATACTCTGATATTGTTATTTTAACCCAAGACATTGATTCCACACTCCACACACACAAGCACACACATACACAACAAGATGAAAAAGAGCCAAGTGAACTTTTAAGAGCCCCTTATTTCTTCACCAACAGGGAAAAATGGAAAAAGAGTTCAGAAGCAGAAGCTGTCGATATATGTTGCCTTTTTGTGGTTCTATTTCCCAATGAAATAAATCATTTGTAAGGTTTTGATGACGAAAGGATGTGACTCCTGCCGAGTCCTCACCTGCCAGCATGACTCCTTGGAGTCGGATTTAGAGATTTAACCAGAGAAATCAACCCTTTTCCCCCCCATTTCCCCTGGAAACAGAGAGCCCAGCAGTAAGGTTAATCATTTGAATTTTGCAATTCATATTGAGGCAAAACAGAAATAATTCTTCACCTTGGACCCTGGAAATTTGTTGGCAAACTTTTTAGAGCTCAAGCTTAAAATTTTCTTTCCTTTTGAATTACAAATACGAGATGCTTTAAATGTATTGTTTCATAATCCAATCTCCCACTGAAGTGAATCCTACTGGGTGATATGAAATGGAGTGAAAATCACTTCGAGAATACCAGATTACAGTGAAAATAAATAGAGGAGTATGAAGGGGGCTTCCAACCAGAGAGGAGCTGGTTGAGGGGGGAGGTAAAATCTACCCATGAGGCCATTTAAAATGGTAACTCCCCCATACATTTTTTTTCTTTTTTTTAAATTAATTAATTTGAGAGAGAGCACACAAGCGTGCACGAGCAGAGGGAAAGGGAGGGAATCTCAAGCAGACTCCTGCTGAGCAGGGAGCTGGACTCAGAGTTTGATCTCACCACCCTGAGATCATGACCTGAGCTGAATCAAGAGTTGTAAGCGCAATGATCTAAGGTATTACATATGAAAATTAGGTTAAAATCACTTCTGAGAAACTGGGCATTCCAGAGATGAGCGTTGGCATAAAGCTCACTCATTCTAGACCCAGGGACTTGGAGGCAACAGTGCAGGTACCTCAGCTGGTGTAACGACTGTTTCTGAGGAAGCTATATATAAAGTGAAACCTATTTTTGAAATCAAGGATATTAAACTATGGCAGATTTTGCAGTTTATTTTTAGGATCAAAGATTTTGTATGTTATTAATTTTTTAAAAAGCTGTATTTTTGGCTTGATTGTTACCACTCAGCAGACATCTATGTACCTGTTAGTTTTCTTGACCATATTTTTCAAATAAAAATAGGGACTTTGCGGTCCGATAAGTCTAAAAAAAGTTATGAGAACAGAAGAAGCCATTTATTTGCTCAGTCATTAAAGGAAAAGTTTATTAAGTACCACCTTGTTTTTTGCCAGCCTGTGTGCCAGAAAGAGGCTGAATACTTGAAATTGGGATCTTTGAAAAATCTAGGTTTCTACATCTATGGTGTCCCCTTCTGAAATGGAAAGTCTTCTTTTTTTTTTTTTTTTTTTAAAGATTTTATTTATTTATTCGACAGAGATAGAGACAGCCAGCGAGAGAGGGAACACAAGCAGGGGGAGTGGGAGAGGAAGAAGCAGGCTCATAGCGGAGGAGCCTGACGTGGGGCTCGATCCCAGAACGCGGGATCACGCCCTGAGCCGAAGGCAGACGCCCAACCGCTGTGCCACCCAGGCGCCCCATGGAAAGTCTTCTTTTGTAAAGAGAATATTCCATCCTATCTATGTTTTGTAATTAAAGCAAATTTTCATTTTCCTAAAGTGGCTATCCCTTTGCTCGAATATTGATCTCTTAGTAGTTAAGCAGCACTATCTTATATAGGTATTGGGCCAGGATGAAATCTTTTCTATTTTGAAAGAGAAACAGAAACATTATTTACTTTAAATTAGTCTAAGAGAGACATAGGCTCTGGGATCAGCGCTCCCCACGGCGAACCCTGTCCTTTCTCCCCAGCTCCGTACAGAAATGCTTCTGTATAGCAATACATTTGTGAATCCTTTGGCCCCAAATGCACCAGTGCAAAGCTAATGCCCATCCATCTCACTTGGAATGTTATACTTCAGAAAGAGCATGGAATTTGTCAGTTATTGATGAGTATTGCTGGAAGACACAGAGCGTCTGGCTTCAGACCAGCCCTTGATATGCCAATGCAATGCACGTCTGTTGGGTTTCTAAAATTTGTGGTTTAGCCGCTGGTCCACACTGCTTTTCCAGTGCGACATGCTGATGACAGAAATACCTCAAATTATGACTCTTCTTTGAATAGGCTGCGTAGATAACAGCTATATCCTTGTGGGTAATCTGGAAGCCAGGCACCGATGGGTTGTTTTTAAGGATTAGGACAGGAGGGTTGGGCACAGGCAGCAACACACCTTCCCATTCACACTGAGCGCTGCCAGCAAGGCCAGCTTCCTAGGCCTGTTTCCTTTCTTCCTCTTGTGTTGAAGCAACCTCCTGCAAACCGTACTTGGAGTGGGGGCTGGGAAGTCGTGGGGAGGACACAAGTGAGGTACTTTAATAGGTACTTTGCATAGCAGACCCATTAGATTCAATCACATTTTGTTTTTTGACCTGGTAGGAATAGAAAGATAAAAAAGACATAGACCATCATGGCAGAGAATCATTAAGAACATAGACTCTGGAGCTTGGCAGACCTGGGTTCGAATCCTAGTTCTGCCACTCAGTAGTGTGACATGTAAGTAACTCACCCAGATTTTGTGGACCTTGTTTCCTTGTCTGCAAAGGAGCCGGGATGTTCCCCACACACTAGTTCTGAGGATTTGATGAGCAGATGTGGGCAAAGTGCTAGCTGAGTGCCTGGTGCTCAGCAGACCTCAGGTAATATGGTGATGATAATTGCCTGTGCCATTTCTACCCCTCACGACACCCCTGGAGCACGTGTGTTATTAACCGCTCCCAGAACCAACAGTACCGCCATCCAGCCAGCTGGATCAGCCCAAAGGGTGGATGGCACCTCACTTACCGTATTTGGTTAAGATGACTCATCATAATTGAAAGGGACGAGATTCGGTTTAGTATTACTGCAGTTATTCTGTTCCAGAAACCGAAAGAAGGCTCTGAAAACGCTGGAGCAGTGACTTAAGCATCAGAGGAGAAAATATTAACAAATGACGGTGTTGTGCCAGAAACTTTCTAGGTGCGGGGCATTCGTGTACCTGTTGTGGCAGGTTTGACTTCGAGGAAAGACAGTGTGTGTGTGTGTGTGTGTGTGTGTGTGTGTGTGTGTGTGTGTGTGTTTGTGCGCGCGCACGCATGCACAGGCAGGCACATTAGAGTGCACAGCTTCTAGGAAGACCCCCCCACCGCCCCCCGGCTTTGCTCTCACAGCAGTGCTGAGCTTACCATGGGCCCCCTCACTTTTCACCCTGCTGAGATGATGGTCATTTCTGCCTTGTTAGTTAATTGTGTACGTGACTTTTTTACTAGACTGTGAGCTCCCCCAGGGTGGGACTACTTCCTTACCCTTGCTTCTCCCTGGCTCCGGGTGTGGGTGTGCCGGGAGGAGGCGAGTAACGGCAGTGGAGGGAGAGTGGGCTTTAGAGGCAGGCAGAACCCAGCCTCTGCAGCTTGTCAACTATGTGGCTTGAGCAAGCTGCAAAGCCAGCCCGAGCCTCAGTTTTCCAGTTCCTAAAATGGGGCTAACTACTGTTACGGGATTGTTCTGAGGACTGAAGACAGTAATGTCTGCAAGGCACTCAGCACAGTTCCTGGTACTGAGTCAAGGCTACCATTTATGGAGTACTTACCGCTCAACCGAGCGCAGTGCCTTTTCTTTTTTCTTTTTCTTTTTCTTTTTAAAGATTTTATTTATTTATTCGACAGAGATAGAGACAGCCAGCAAGAGAGGGAACACAAGCAGGGGGAGTGGGAGAGGAAGAAGCAGGCTCATAGCAGAGCAGCCTGATGTGGGGCTCGATCCCGTAACGCCGGGAGCACGCCCTGAGCCGAAGGCAGACGCTTAACCGCTGTGCCACCCAGGCACCCCTACAGTGCCTTTTCTACAGAGGGGCTCAGGAGTCCTTGCTGAATGTTTTATTAGCTATCCATGTAGCCTGGATATGTGTTTATTTATACGGATATGTGTGTGTGTGTATACACATACGTACGTTACAAAGTGAAGGGAGGCTGACACAAGAGACATCTTTTTTTGAAAGTGTGTGTGTATACATGTATGTACACGAACATACATGCCTGTAGACACGCACGTACACATAAACATACCAAAAATGAGTGCCTCTTTTTCTCCCAGTGTCCCTCCTTCACTTTTTCCGACATCGTATATATATTTTTTGAAAATAAAAAGATTGATAGGATCAACTTTAGTGGTTGCAGGCATTTTATGGGCTTAGAGATTGTCTTCTTTTCCATAAAGAAATAATAAAACGAAAAGAATGAAGGAAGAAACAAAAGAAAGATTGAGAAATGGAAACAGAGTCATTTTACTCCCTCCTTTTTTTTTCCCCAAGGTCTGTGTCTTTACGCACAGATTAATAAATTTCTAACGCCGTCATGCAGATTCCTGCATGACTAGCAGGGCTATGTGACATCTCAGGGTGGACGTATAGTGCTGGGTACTCGAGGATGTGTAACACGACCGTGTGTACCGCCCCATGAATATCCTTGGGTTATTGAAACCTCCGATTGGAGAAGATATGTCAAAAGACCACTATCTTTGTAGTCCAAAATCAATTGCATCTCTATGAATTATTGAGTTGTTTGCCATCATTTTCCAGCCCTTTTTTATTATCATGGCTCATTGTTGCCATAAGGTTGGATAAGATTCTTTTTTTTCCTTCAAGAAACTTTGGGTGTTTTTATCTTGTGTGTTGTCACAAAATAATTAGGACTGTCCACCTTCCTCCACACTGCTCTTTCTAGCTTGGGCATTTCAATGTTCTAATACTTGGACTTAGTCTTTTCTTTGCTGGTTGAGCACCAAGCTTCTAGCACATGGCAACCCAGTATATGTGGCAGGCCCTGGGGACTCAAACTCATTTTAAGGAGAAAACACTCATTTTTCCTGTGACAATGAGCATGACATTCACATGCTTGCATCCAGTGCCGTCACGCAGCTTTTATACCAAAAGAAGAGACGTTGCTAAATGAACATTTCTTGCTCTTGTGTAAATAGATAGATTAATGGCATTAAGTGAAAGCCAAGCCTGCCTGAAATGTTAACTTCCTTATGGGGTTTTGAGTTTCTCTTATTTTTGATAAATGGACCAATCTGGCAATAAAATCCTTGCACAGTAGGTTAATAATGTCATAGCTGAACTGTGAAATAGTAATGTGTGTACCATCTCTCAGCAAACAATAATCCTTGAAGCCTGATAAATCTATTTCCAGCCCAATTGCATGTTCATTGTTACCCACGACTCCTTCTTTGCAAATACAAAGCAGTTTTGTCACATGCATTTTTAAGCAGAAGCAACCAGGAAGTCAAAGGCACCTAGGGCTCTGAAGGCAGGGGGGACAGGTTCATTTTCAGCCCTCTTGAGTTTCTGAAACCCTCAATATCTACAGACCCCACGCAGGATCCCTGCATTGCTGGTACGGGGGGCGCTGTGTAACCTTCCAGTCGTTCCCGTGCCCAAAGCACTGACGTGCTACTGGAGGCAGAGAAGGATTGGGATTTAGGAAGCAAAAATCCCCCCAGGCCCTTCAGTTTTCATTGATCACTTAGTAGCCCACAAGGTTTGGTGCTATTTACCCCAAATCCCTGATGACAAGAGAGGCGATGGGGAGACATCTCTATGCTGACTTCCTGTAGAGCTGGGAAGACAGAATCTGGCCAAGGTCTGCAGGCTTCAGGCAGCCCGCAGCACACGCAGACCGTGTGCAGAACACTTCAGCGCCACAGATTCTAAACAAAAGACAGCCAAATGCCCTCCTTGTATTAAAAGAAGGGGGAATATACCCCTCCCCCATCTGTGGCCAGACGCGGGCAACGCCAGGGTAAAATTTACACTGTGCTGGTGAAAAAGAGAACTGTATCCAAAATCATCGCTGATTTGGAAGGAATTATTTAAGCATCAGAATCTAAGTAGCTTGGGGCAGTGCACATAAACTTGACAAACAGGCTACTTTCGTCCTGTCTGACTGTATCAGCATAATAGGGCAATGAAGCTTTTATTCATTCAAAGAAAGGTTGAATTTGATTGGCAGGGCAGCCTGCCTGAACGCAAGTGGCTCTTTTCCCCAACACTTCACTGCTATCAATTACCGTTTTGAATACGAAGTGTTTCTAATGTAAAATAATGCCAACCTCTGCCTCTATCCTCAGGCCAGAAAGCTACTTGCTGTTATTTATTCCCGGTCTGTGACTGTTCTGAACCTTCCTCTCTCTGCCGTTTGTTTCCTTCTCCTTCTTCTCTCCTTTCAGTATCTAAATGATGTAACGTTGCCCGCCGAAGTGAGGTTCGTGCAGAAAACATTCCTGTTCTTTATTTTAATCAATAACCTCCCGGGTGAATGACATTTCCACCTTAGTGATTTAAAATCAAAAGACCTGGGGATGTCCATGCTTGTGAATCACCCCAGGTTCCAGGAACAAAGGAGGCATTTTTGTTTTTTGTGATTTCCCCTTCGTACTACAAACAACTGGGCTCTGAAGTTGATTTCATTTAGCCAGTCAACTTCTGTCTGGAAAAATGTGCGCAACTGAACTGAACGCCGTTCTTATTCAAATCGGCAAGCGATTTGCTTTAGCTGCCGTCTGTTGGCCGGTTAGCTATTTTAATTTGATGCTGGGGACATTACCTGACTTTGTATATTGCATTTTGATCTGCATCATGTTTGAGAAACGTCTGAAAATGACTCTAAGGGAGAGGACTTTGAAGGATTCTGTTGAACAAATATGTACATATGTTAATACAGCCCTGGGCATACAAGTGTGGGAACATACAAGTGTGTCTATATACAGCGTGTCTTCCCTAATAATCTTTATGGACAGACTGATAATAAATCCTTCAAACTTTTTTTTCCTCCACATTTCCAGCTAACCCTCCTCATTTAAAAATCGTTAACTTTGAGCTTTCATAGTCTCCTTACCCGTTTTTCTAGAACTGCAGTTTCTCTTGTTTGCAGGCCCATTGGGCAAGGTTTGGATGGTGGGGACAGCGTGGTGGAGTACCTGTGTGTGCCTGAGGTCTGAGTGCCCACAGCGCAGCCCTCTCTTTCCTGTCTCAGAGAGCCCGGAGTTTGATAGTGCTTTGTGAATATTTATTGAGAGCCTCCTAACAGAGGCACCTGGGCAGTGTGAAAAGTGTGCAGGGCAAAGAAGTCAGCGGGCCTGGTTTCTCGTGGTGGCTGGGGCTTCCTATGCCAATGAGTTGTGTGATTTTGGAACAGTCATTTAACTCCCCTGCACTTTCAGCTCCTTCTGTGTAAAACGAGGTGATTGTACTGGGTATTCTCTTACTGCCCTCCCTGCCCTAATGTTCCAGAAAGTCTGGTTCAAGGAGCGAGAGGGAAAAGGTCATGTGGCCGGGTCTCTACCCTCAAGCTTTTCACAATCTTACTGAGACCATAGGAATTATTTATATTCACACCACATTATAGAACCAGGACTAATCAAGGGCTTGATTATCCTCCTCTGTTTTTTTCTCTCCTCACCAAATAAACTTCCTACAACTTTTGAAAATGACTTTGTTTTTCTCCATCTTGCCTGCCACGTGATGTTCTTTTCTGCACGGCTCTTCCTTTGCAACCCTAATATTTGTGCCGGGGCCTTCCTTTTTTCACATTCATTAACATTCAGGTAGAAATACCCAAGAGCTTTTCCACTTGAACTTTCCTTTTCTCGGGACAGCTTCTTGGCCAAGCTCAGCCGGATACATGCATTCTCTCCCTTGAGCATACGTGCTTACAAATGCTACGTATGAGCGAATCGTCTTTCGCCACCAAATGTGCCTCTAGTTTATATGTTCACCACTGTCCCCAGTTTCATACTGTACAGACCAACCATCCCACTCCAAGCATTTATGCACTAAACATTCGGCAACAGAAAGGACCTGTCTGATAATAAAAAGGCAGGATGGATGGCAGGACTCAGGAAAGAGTGAATAATGGGACGTAGAGTGGACAGAAAAAACTAAGAGTTTTAATTTCAAATTTGGAATGAGGGGGTCTCCTTTCTTCCATGTATTGGACTTTAGGAATATGTAAAGAAATTTAGGCTAGCTTGTAGTAGAAAGGTGTGATCTAAGACAGGCTTAACTTGTCTGAGTTTTAGTTTCCTCATTGAGAAATGAAGGAAGTAATCGTAGATACTTATATCACAGGGCTGCTGCAGGGATGAAATAAGATAATGAGATTAAAAGAGATAAAGCTCCTAGCAGGTCAGCTGGCCCACAGCAAGGGTTCAGTGAATATTTCCTATTGTTGTGGCACCTGAGTGGCTCAGCCAGTTAAGTGTCTGCCTTTGGCTTTGGTCATGATCCCAGGGTCCTGAAATCGAGCCCCGTAAAGGACTTCCTGCTCAATAGGGAGTCTGCTTCTCTCTCTCTTTCCCTCTGCCCCTCCCCACTGCTTGTTCTCTTTCTCTCTCTCAAATGAATAAATAAAATCTGTAAAAACAATATTTTCTATTGTTGCTACTGTTACGTGGAATTCCTAACCCCTGAAACTCGTGTTTTAGTTGATGATATTCTCCCAAAGAAGTGGGGCACCAGCTTTGACTTGGGAGGCTCTGTAGTCAGAAATCACTCCAATCTACCCGATAAACTTTGCCGTTTCTCCTCTCCCTCTCCCCGTGCCAATTTCTCAGACCTATTTACAGGTTGTTTTTTGTTTCGTTTTGTCTTTTTGTGACAGTTATAAACACAGGTCTGTCCCATGCCATAGCGGGTCAGTATTCTCACTGCCGTTGGTTGCAAAACTGCTGGTGATTTATTACTAGTGAAAATACTTTTTGGATTCTGCATTTGCATACTCAATTTGTTAGTATTTCTGGGTCGTTTCCTGCTTGCAAATGTATTTAAACTTCTCCCAGGAACAGCAGCAATCTCCCTCTGGAAGGGAGGCTGACAGAGTTGCCCTGGGTTTGGGTTCCATTCAGCAGTCACATGGGGTTATGTTCTTTTCCATCGTGACTCAGGAGCTGGCATTTTGCATTCTATTTCTTGCTGGTTTCACAGGCGGCAGAAGCTATTATTTCTATACCAAGATATGGCAAACGGAAATGACTTCTGCCCCAATTATTCTAACGAGGCTTCCTGAGCGTTATTGGAAAGAGAATCCATGGAAAGTGTACATCGTTGCAAAACTTTGTACTCTCAGTATCATATTAGGTCTAAAACGGTCTTCAAAAGAGAATACCAACTGAAAAGGGGGTGCGTGCACGTGTGTTTATAGTTTTTGGTTATTCTCATAAGTCAGGGTCACCAAAATGTCTCTTTCAAGGGAGAATGGCCTAACAGGAATGAAATAATTTGGTCTCTATTTCTTATGAAGCTATAATAATATTTTTGAACAGTCAGCTGAATGCCTCCTAAGTTGCCTAGATGACTAAAGGGCTTAAAAAGTTCTTCCATGGAGATAAATAAGCTGTCAATTCATGATGAAGAAAATCAAACTCAGGGTGTTGATCTTGGCCGGGGTGCCTGTACAAGTATGAAAGACATTTTTGCCGAGACGGAGCACAGCCCATGTGTTAGCAGTTAGCACTCCAGTGCCACACTGCGCCTCTGCTAGCCTTTTCAAAAGATAAACATGGTTGTCAAAATAAGGAAAAGAAAAGATTAACCCGTTCAGTTGCATGTAAATAATAAATGACACTCCAGCTCCCCAGAGTCTCCTGGAAGAGAGGAGGCAAGGGTCCGGAGAGTGGTTTTCATTGTGACTTGGATTTTCTTTTCCGAACACCTTCGCACGCTTGGGTTTGGACATGTGGGGTGGAAGTTCTGAAATCTGGGCGCAGTGGGAAAAGGAGGCACAGAGGGAGAGGTCTAAAAGAAATGTATGCTCGAAGCCAATTCGTTTACCCAGGTCCTTATACTCTTAGGACATTACGGCCTTTCTCTGACCTTGTGGTCTAAAGTCATGCATATTTTGGAGGGAGCACTTAAAAGAAAATAGCAAACAGGGCAATCTGTTTTAGCAGCTTAGTGCGCTAGTATGAAAAGACCTGCGTGTGTTATCTTTCTGATATTGAAATCCAGAGCTGGGCATGAGCAGAGACTCGAGGGAAGGGGGGAAGGGCCTGGGGATCATACTATTTTGTATTTCCTTTGTATTAATAAAACCAAAAGAAGGCTATCAAAACACAAGGGTTGCCTGCCCGTTGGCTGCTGTGGTAGGTGGTGTCTCAGTTTGTTGCCTTGGGCTATGTAGTCTCAAGGTATTTTCAGGCTTCAATCCAGCATGAGGGGGGGCACCCAGTAGGGCAGCGGCTCAGAACTTTAAAAACTGAATACTAGGGGAATGNNNCGAACATTTTATGGAAATGTGTTGTTCTTCTTGGTGTTCTCCTCTAAGTTGTAGGAGCTTCAGTTGTTTTGTTTTCTTTGCCCTCGGAGGTCCCATGAAGCAGCAGGCACGGTAAAACGGAAAACATCAGTGTGTCTCACATTTAGGAAGTCTCCGGTAAAAATCAATGATTCCGTATCATAAAAATGTCTAATAGCTGAGGCTTAAGGACCGCATTCTGATGTGCTTTCCCAAAGCGTGGCAGAGGGGAAGGGTCATGGGACTGAGGGTAGGAGATACTCTTAACCTCCCCAAGCCTCCATTCCCTGCATTTCCTCCTCTTTAAATGGGGACAATAATAGGACCTACCTACTGGAGGTATTGGGGAGAACCAGGGGAGACAAAGCCTGCAAGCACTGTGCCTGCCTCTGTTGCAAGCTCTCTGTACATATTTGAAGCTGTTACTGATTTGTATTCTTTCCACTATTATTATATCTTGTATTATTATTGGTCCTATTGTTTCAACTAATTTGTAAACTTTTCTCATTTGCAAAGTGAAAGAGTTGGACCAGATGACATCGGAGATTCTTGTAGTAAGATCCTAGAGTTCTAGAGGTTCTTTTTGCTATAACTGGGGGGCAAATGCACGTGGTCATAGGAAAAGTGTCATAAATCTAGAGGTCTTGTATGAAGAAACTAAGAAAAGTCTGAGAAGTTTTACGTTGTAATTAAGCGAGTGGATTATGCTCAAATTGCTTCTACGAAGGCAGTACTGTTTTCTCTAACCACATGGATATTATTGAGTATGTGTAAATAAGAGACGGGTGAAAAAGATGAATACTAATCTTTGCAAGAGTCAAATGAATATTAACTCTTATTCAAATAGTACAAGTACATTGCATAGGGAAATCAAGACATGAATTCATATGATTTCATTTTTTTTTCAGCTGTGCACATCCTTTGGTTACAGAAGCAGCTCGGGACTTATAGTACTGCTCATTTCCTAGTAAAGTATGACATCTGGGCTGTTCCTTTAAATATAGTACCTTGTTTGCTCAGGCTTATGGCTCAGTAATATTTGTTTTGTCTTATAAATGCAGTGAAAGCGGGGATTACAGGTACTCCTCAAGGAATAATTAGAAATAAAAGCTTATTTATACGACGGAAGTTTTCGAGGAGAATGTGTTCTTGCTTGAGTCATAAAGAGGGGATACTGGTTTCAGTTTCAATTTTGATGCATTGGAACTGTATACTTTTTGTGGAGTCCATTTGGAGAGGTTAAAAAAAAATTGCTCACAATTCTCTGCACAAGTTCGGGTTAAAAATGGCTTGTCTTTCTTCCTCTATTTCAAGCTCTCCTACCCTACTGGCAGATCCTCTCCTCCATGCCTCTGTGTTTGGATTTTAAGAAATAAATTCAAGAAAGGAAAAATATATAACTATGGGCACTATTCCTATAAAATAAAGGTGTGCCAGGGATCAAAGAGAAGGCTTGTCTTGGAATACAATTTGGCCAAAACTGCTTGGGGTGTGTGTGTGTGTGTGTGTGTGTGTGTGTGTTCATCTCTCCATGATTCATTCTGAGGGCTGTTTTAGCCTTCATAAAATATTCATGCTAGTTGTGCATGGTTCTATAATTGCCATCTCAGGCCTTGAATTATTTATAGGTTGTACTGTTCACATAGTCTCATTTACTGATAGAGAAGATAACACCATACGAGAGGATCCCAAACACTCTGAGGCCTGTTACTTTGCATTAAGTAGTGGAATTATATTACTGTAGGTGTAAAACGCTGGCCTTTTTTCCCTCCTCTCCCTTTAATATATCATTTTTGTATTTATAATATGCTAATTGTCAGGATGCTGTTAAGCCTCATAATTCCTGCCGAGTTTTGCAGAAATCAAGATGTGGCTGAAATGATTTAGCTCTTGATCCCAGAATGATTGTTCTAAAAGAAGCCTGTCTTTACACACAGCATAATTTATTGAAATGATGTATGGCTCTACATGCATACCTGAGCCCTTTTGTTTTGTACTATTGATCAGTTTGTATGTCTCAATGTTAACCAACACGTGGTGGGTTTGGGTAGACAGTTACCAAGGAGGCTTTCAAGCTTGCTGTCCCTAATTAAATACTGAGTCTCGATTCAGTTGTGTGACAGTTCCTGTGCACCTATTTATTTTGCCTTCCTAATGCTCTTTTCTCTTTTCTGCCAACTTGATCTCTATTCCACATACATCATACTGTTTTGAAATGTATTCGAGGGTGGGGACATACTGCAGTTGTATCTCCTCTTTCTTTCTTTCCTTTTTTTGTATTATTTAGTTTCAAAAGCACATGCTAGCGTTAATCAATATCAAAAGCCGGACTCACCACGGAGCGGGCTTTGCTGGTACTTCACTGCCATTTTCCATGTTTAAAGAGGAAAAACAGATAGAAGAATTCATGGCAGCTTATAACCTACTGCTGATATATTTTAGCTCTCTCCTGCACCAGTGGAAACTCATGAATTTTCTGCTGGTTTAGGGACTTCCAACTCTATACAAATCATTTAACAAACCTTCCTCCATCTCCTCTCCCAAGACTGATCAATCTTTTCCCTTTCGCCTTCTTTCTGTCACACAGGTTGCCCTCCCTTCCATGTGCGATATGCACTTTCCTACACCTCTATCAGCCAATTCACCGCTTCTCAAAATTCACCTGCATGACGCTGGTGGTGCGTGGGATGATTTTAAGTTGGCAGGCACATGGGTTTTTAGGTGGCACCCATATGTGGTTTCGCATCACACTGAATCAGGTCATGATTTCAGGAAATCATTTCACGTAAAATTTCTTTTAGTCCTTCTGATTAGGCCAGGGTCCCGGTTTGGTGCTAGTCTGTCTCAAACTTACTTCATCTCCAGTTTCAACCCTTTGGCGGGAAACAGCATTTAGCCAAAATTTAGTAAATTTTCTTTGTTTTGTTTTCACTTATTTTTATTTGTATTGCTTCCCTCTATCTAAGCTAAGCGGCCTTGGCTTGTGTTCATAATAGCAATGGAAGGTGTCATTTAAAAAAATTTATTGGTGGTAAAAGGAAGTCAGTCAATATCCATAAATTATTAAATAAATAATGTAGATATTATGTAAACATGGCAAAAATTATGAACGTGCTTTTACAAATGACCGAAGTTCAGAGAACACTAGGGTAGGGCCGAGGCAGTGGCCAATCATTCCAGAGAGCTGGGGATTCAATAGAGCCAAGGAGAATGGCAGGGTGGGCAATGGGCACAAAGAGGGTGTAGAAACTAAGATGATGGAGGAAGCGAAGGCAGGCATTTTTGTGCAACTCAGCTGTCTTTTTCTTCAGATGGCATAAGTTCCATTAAGTAAATGGGGTTCTGTTCAATTTTCCTTCCTTACTAACTGAAGATCCACCTGTGTTGCTGAAAACAATTTTGTCTAAAGTCACAGGAGCCCCCTCTCCATCATCGTAGGACAGCACAGGGGAAAGATGAACTCTCATTCACGAATGAGAGTTTTGAGGGCTCTGGGAGAATGCTGTAAACTGCAGTGGGTCTCGTAGATTCATGTTGATAGGAGGATAGGAAATTAGTGTAATTCTCTACAGAAGAGCCCTTGGATAAGCTACATTTCTCAGTAAAGCCAGAATATTAGCTTGTTTTGTTATCTAAAGAATCTGTGCTCCGGGAGGCTTCTGGCCTATGCCCAGGGACAACGCCTGGCGTGTCATAATAGCTTAGCACATATCCATTGTATTTGAATCAGTGCTAGATAGCAGGGCTCTGATTAACTAATATTTCCTTAAAAATATACACACAGAAAAGTGAAGCATGATTGAAGATGAAATTAGATCACTGTTTCATTTACTCAGTGTATCCTGCAGAGAAAATGCCTATGTCTGTACACTGGGGGGTGGCCCAGGAATAAATTATATAGTTCTTAGGAGCTCGTGACAACTCACTTGACAAGAGTGAGTTGTGTGCTAAGCAGGTTTTAAAATTAAAATTCAGACGTGAATGTCTTACATTCTTATTTACCTCCATCCTATCACCCAAATCAGAACAGACTATAAAACCTTTCCACTTGGGTAGATAGGGGAAACCTGTCCAAAGACAGAAGGAAGCTTAAGGCCATCTTGGGGCTGGAAAAACTGTGTCCCTCCTGGCTACTTGTCAGTGTTTTGGCAACAGAATTGAGTTGTGAAGCATTTTAAAAATGTTCTCAGCCAACGATCTGTATTTTGGAAGGCCATAGCTGCAGTTCTACCAAATACCTCTGCACCTGCTCTCATAACTGCCTGTCTTCTTTTAGGCTTTTATCCCCTTGGTTCTGACTCGTCCAAGCTGGTGCTTTGTGCTCTGTTGAAGTTCCGTTTAAAAGCGTGAATTTGGTGCGTTGTTATGGAAAGAGATCCTGGGCCATAGAGCTAAGTCTGGGGAAGGGGGTGGCCTCAGCTCTGCTGCTAATGAAATGTGTGCCATGGAGGAAGCCCATCAACCTCCCCGAGCTTCGGTGTCCGCATCTGTAGAAAGACATGATTGAATTCGTGGTTCTCTGTCCTCATGTTTTACAGTTCCTTCATTCCCTGGTCATACCTGTGCTGATGGGCTTGAGATCCCTGCCCCCGTGTAAAGTCAGAACATTACTTGCCATAATGCAAACGAGACTGATTG
This sequence comes from Ursus maritimus, assembly GCF_017311325.1. Classification (NCBI taxonomy): domain Eukaryota; kingdom Metazoa; phylum Chordata; class Mammalia; order Carnivora; family Ursidae; genus Ursus; species Ursus maritimus. The sequence goes on from NW_024423897.1 coordinate 15,563,621, forward strand.
TTGAATACCTTTTATTTCTGCCTTCAAAGGCATGAGATCATATATAAGGATGACTTGCTGGCTATTTCCTCCCCATTCTGATGGTTGTGTTTATTATTATTATTATTATTATTATTATTATTATTTAACTATTTCTAATAGGAACAGTTGTGTTAATTTGGTTGTATGGCATTTTTTCAAGAGAGTCAAATGTGTCTAGAACATAATTCAATAAGACAGGGGTGGAGGGTAATGAAGAATTGTAGAACTTTGTTTTTTCTAAGTACTTGATATTTGATTCTGATTTCTTAATCTGTTTTCTGCAGTAATCAGCATGTCGGAAGTTGAAATTCTGTAAGCTTCTGCTGGTCGTAGACTCATGACTTGAAGGGAAATTAATGTCCAGCAGTATAAGCACCTCACTGCTTTGATATTTCTGCCACGTGGTGTCTGGTCTATTCTTGAACTTGTCCGGTGATGGGGAACCCATCATCTCATAAGGCCGCCCATCTCTCACCATTACAGTGTTCTTTCCTCCCGTGGAACAGAAATCTGCTTGACGAAATGTTCAGTCTTTGCTCTTTCTAATGGATTTTTTAAAAGAATAGAGCTGCTTTAGTCACAGAGCAAATAGTTTAAATATTTGGAAACTGCTATCTTGCCTCATCAAGTCTTCTCTCCTTCAGACTAAATGTTCCTTCAAATATTCTCCCTATGACATTGTATTGAGTCCTCTGACCTCTTGACCACTCGATGCTAAACATACACAAATGCGAAGAGCAAGGCATTGGGTCAGTCAGACGTCAGTTCAGATTTCAGATATGCTACTTACCTTGCTATGTGGCCCTGGGCTATGTGGCCCTGGGCTATGTGGTTTCTCATCCTTAAAGTGGTGACAATATATGAAAATATCTAACATCATCCAGGGTCTATAATAGATGCTAAATGAAATTTTACTGCTTCTCATCACTGACTTTCCCCCTTGTCTATCCTAAATTATGACATCCAGAAACAATGTGGGGCTCTAGGAGGGCTGAGTTATTAGAGGGTAGATCAGGGTCTTCTCATCACCTCAGTTCTAGTAATACCTTCTATCTCTAGTAATATGGCCAAATATCACTTCACCTATGGCTGAAGTGGAGGGCATGTGCATTTGTTTTCAGCCCTCTGTATCTAGCCATTGCCAATATGCTTTGGCAAAAGACAAAAACAAACGAGAAAACAACTCTGTATTGGCACCGGGTAGAATGCTCGTTGACCAACAGTCGCACATGTGGAACATGAAATCCTGCTCTTTATGAGTGTTTGGCATTTTGTGGAATTAGAATTTTGCCTTCTCTGGGCTTTCTTGGCTTTCTTCAACAGTCTTTCTACCTGGTCCTCCAAACAAAAGAGCAGGAATAAATATCACCCTCAGATGTGCCTCTTTCAAATTCAAGAGAAAGGCAAACAAAATAGGTGTCCCCTAGTGCAGCAGAGAATAGACTCTCCAATCATCTTCATGAGAGAATCAAGACAGTCTTTCCAGTGTTCACAAGATGGAGAACTGAATGTGTCAGGCATGATTCTAAGTCACCCCCTGGATGAAAAGGCAGGAGAGTGAAGTGAAAAGGGGAATAGGGAAACTTTGGAATTAGGTGGGTCCCCAAAGATAAAAACGAAATAAATTTGGGGAGGGGGAGACCATCAGGGGGCAGTGTATGAGGACCTGTGCCAAAGCTGGAAAGAAAAAAAGACCACCACTAATATGGCAACACAAATAAATGCTTTGGAAGAGGAACTATGAGGGTTTCATTGATTCTGTGTGGTAAAGTAATACTAAAAGGGGGGAGGTCCTCCCTCCTCAGCTCCGACAAACTGAATGGCAATGCCCTTCTCTGCAATGGGCTGGACTGAAAAGTGTGGTGTTTTTTCTACGGGTATCCTATCCTTTGGGTCCCCTGATAAGCAACAGCACATTGTTATGCAAATTGTCCCTATTCCCAGCGGGATTTTGCTGTGCCTTGTGAAGGCCTCTGCTGGGAAAAGCGCTTTTCAGCTGTCTCCTCCTGGGTTGATATCTTTATAGAGCGACCAGAGCAGACAGTGTTCTGCATTTTGTTCCACACAGTGCCCAGAGTTCTAGTGTCTTCCATTTCTGCCTCACTTTTACACACACACACACCCACCCCAAGTGCCTTTTCCTTCTGACAACACTCCAGAAGACACCAGCCCTGGAAGGACATAGAGTCGAATGCTTCCCTTCAGGCTTCTGAAGGAAAATTACACGTCATTCTTTTCTTTCCTGTTCCCTCTTTGTCAATGGAACATAAAACCTCCTTCAGTTGCCGAGAGTTGGCTTTATGAAGTCATTTTGAATCTTTTCAAGAGTAGGTTACAAGTGAATGCTTTCAACATCACACATGTTGAAATCACCTCAAGTTTTGCTTATGCTTTTCCCACCCCTGCCCCTGACAAGGTACCGCCATGGCTCTTGCCTGCTGTACAGCTTTTCCAGCATCTTTATTGCCCCAAAGTTGTGCAAACACCAACAGACTGGGTCACCAAGTCATCACTCGGCTCATTGGTCCCCTAGCCTTTCCAGTTGGCTGTGTGGTGTGTGACCCCAGACTGTACTTTCAAACCATGTTCTTGAGCATCAGAAATTGCTCAATTTTCAAATAACAAGAAAGAGTGCCCTTGCATCACTGTCGGTGTCTCTCCATTCTTTGAGGCCGTGCGAAGGGTGTTAGACTTGACTTAGACATTCGCAAACCCCAGGAAAACAGATTGGGCAATGCGGTCCCTGCCAGGCTAAGTACAACTCAAATACTTTTGTAATAAATGTGTAATGAAAACATGTTTGCACCAATTACTTTAGCTTCCTTTAAATTTCTGAGTGATCTTTTTAAGAGAGAAAACAAGCAGCACACGTAGCACGCCAACGCGTCTTGGATATAGATTGGAAGAGCTAACCTCTGAGCCACGCGTAGAATGAAAGTCTGCAGACTCCGGGTTTACAAAACATGGATCTTTGCTTAGGCGGTTAAATTAAAGCTCTTCGTTATGAATATTAATTTAATGGTAGAATGGGGAGGATGGCAAAAGATTTGTAGAATCTATTTTTGTTGTTGTCATTTGTTTCTCAGATAACTTTAATTTGAATCTTGGCCACTGCGTCTGAGCTAAATGCTTGCGACAAAACTACGTACAGAATTCTCAGACATAGATGTACAACCTTCGGGGAAAAAATTTTATGTAAGTTTTTGTGGGGTTTGTGTAGTCAGGTGTTTGTATATTTGTTTGTATAATTCAGGTATAGCTTCTGAATTTTGTAGCCAAGTGGAAAAGATAAGTGAAAATGGGCTCTGAGAGTGAATGGTTGCAAGTCCGTCAAAGACGAGGTATAATAAGGACCGTGTAGGATCCATTTCAAACTTTTCAAAAACATAGTTTTTCAAATATTGTTAATTTTAATGTTTATTAAAGAACAAAGTAATTTCTAGAATTATGATGAGATGCAGAGAGAAAGAAAATAATAATAATTAAAATATAACACATGGGGGCACCTGCGTGGCTCAGTCAGTTAAATGTCTGACTCTTGATTTTGGCTCAGGTCATGATCTCACGGTCGTGAGATCGAGCCATGTGTCGGGGCTTTGTGCTCAGTGGGGAGTCTGTTGTCTCCCTTTTCCTCTGCCCCTCTCCCCCTTTCTAAAATAAATAAATTTTTAAAAAATATACAACCGTATGGAAGTTTTGGTACACTCCAAAAAGTTGAGCACTGTATTTTTCCAAAATCAAGGCAAGTGGAGAGAGTTGTTGTCTACACTAAGAACTCAGCCCACAGAGCTGTGGCCTTGAATGTAGATTAACTACCCGGAAATTCCTGGCCTTCTTTACTCCTGGAGTTTTGTCATTGTGTGTAGTCCTCAATGCACGTGTGTGAGGATCCAGACTCTTCTGTCAGTGCCGGAGCTGCCTCGGGCATGGCAAAGTAACAGAAAGAGACACCTGTTAAAGCAGCATCCTATCTTTTTGACTCTTGAATCCAAAGAAAATATGGAGATTGGGTTACCCCCAAATTACATGCTAATGATTTTGTGAAATATGAAGTCAAGGCTTAGAAGGAAATATAAATTATCCAGATCTGTTTAGAAGCAAATAAGTACTCTCTTCCATCCCAACATCCAGCGACCACCAATTTTGACGTAAAGATGTGGACCCTTCCTCTAACTGCTGGTATTTTCATCATAACATTGACCCTCCCCTTTTCATCAACACCACTGGGCCTTCATTATTAGTTGGGATGTCAGGTTGTCCTGAAACCTGGCCAGGAGCAACAGACCAGAACTTATAACAACTTTGAAATTGACATTGACCACATTTATGGGACCGTCATGGTTCCCAGTGCTGTATATTTAATTTTTTGGAGACGAAAGCATGGGGGTTATTACACAGCTCTTTGCCACAAATTATGCGTCATATTTATTCCATATTTGTGCCTGTGTGTGTATGTGTTGGCATGCTTTGTTAGTTTGTGTGGGTATGTCTGTCTGTGCTTAGATGTATACAATATGCAGAGATGCATACATATATATGTATGTGTATATATATATATATATATATATGTATGTATGTATTACTGGAGTCCCCAGTGTATAGTTTATAGTTTGGAAAGAAATCATCTTCCATCATTCGTCACTGCCTAGCTGTTGTAGACTGGGCCAGAACATCATTTGTTAACAGCGACAAAGCCGCACTCATAAACGCCGACATGTTACATTAATTTATAGGCACTGAGTGACTTATTAAAAGTGACGTGTGAAATATAACAGGACCCGGTATGGATGATTAGGTTTCGGGCTTTGAATTGTTGACAAGGCAGGGGTAATGAATTGCGGGACACCAGCTCCTGCGTTTCCCCCTCATTAGTCAGTATTAGCTGCATTAATAGTAATAATTGGATATATTCATCATTTAAAATGTTTTAATAAATGTTTGGACAGTACCCGATCAGAGCTGTCAAATATTAGGCTGGAAGAGTTGTGACAAGAGAAAAATGATGATGTTCCTTAGGTGAGAGATTTATGCAGCTTTGGGGATGCCAGGCTTGACTTTCTACTCCCTAAGGAACTCTGAGTTCAGATGAGCTAGGGATACAAACCATGGAAATGGGGAAACCTGACTCTCCTTTGCCTGATAGGACAGTTCCGCAAGAAGACTTTGAAGGGGGTCAGAGGACTGCTTTGGTAGTCAGCCCTATGACTGCTTTGGTAGGACATTTTCCTGGGAAAAGATTAAGAGTCTTAGCATTGACCCAAGTTAAAGGTGTGGCCTTAAGCAAGTCCCTTTATACGTTTTGGAGTCTCTGTTTCTGTGCCTATGCTATGTGCCATTTTGGTCCCTTCGAGAGCCAAGATTGTATGAGTTTCATCATCAGATGTGATCTTGTAAGTCTAGGTAGACTTCTAAATGACTTCCCCCTTCCTTCACTCCTCAGTATTTACTAAGAGCTTCTGTATTGGCTCCAAAGAGGACTGAAAGCATGCATGAGAGCATTCTCTTGCCCCCCCCCCCCACCCGGAAGGTGATCAGACATTGTTCTGTATATGCAGCATTATCTGATTCATATGGACATGGTTTTATTTGTACAGTAACTGTAGTCTAGATGCATCCCAATGTTATGGTTTAATGCTTTATTGATCTTTTTCTGTTCCCATGATCAGATTAGGGCTATTATATTATATGCAAAAGACACTGAGAGAAAGAGGTTTAGTGTACGTTTACACAACTTCCGGCCCCCAACCTATTTCCTGGACCTCACTACTGCAAGCACAACAAAGCAAGGAAAAGCATAAACAAATGTGTACTTAGCTTGCATTTGCACAGATAAAGATTTTAGACCAAGATGGAGACTGGCAGAAGTTATATAACAACAACAACGACAACAGGAAGAAGCAATAATGGAAACAGCTAAACTTTACTGAATATTTACTACATGCTATTCATGGCCCTGTGGACTTTACGCATATTCTCTTATTGAATCCGCCCAACAATTCTCCCATGTCGATATTATAATTCCCATTTCACACATGAAGAGATGAGGTTTAGAGAGGTTAATTGATTTTTTTTAAGGTCATACAACTGATACGCGGTAGAGCCCAGATTGGAACCTGGTTTGTCTGAGTTCATATTTTAAGCACCCCGTGACTGCCCCTAGCATTTGGGGGCCCTGCTGATTTCTGATGGCATGGTTCAGGAGGGATGTTGTCTAATGAGAGAATTATTTGGAAAAAGATGACTAGGAAGGTTAAGCATCTTGAAATCATGTCCTGAGGTGGTAGAAGAATAAGATTTGCTTGTTCTGGAAAAGAGGTTGGAAAGATCAAGTGGCCACTTTAAATTATTGAAGTGTTATCTTGGGGAAGAAGGGAGTGTTGCTTTCTGGACTCATGCTAAAATGGGAATTTCTGAAGGTAAATGACAGGAGGGGAGAATTCAGTTCTCAGGAGGAGGGAATATCCTCACAGTGCTGTCCGGTTTGGATGGGAGGCACTGCCTCCCCATGATGGGACACCTTCTGTCACAGTTTGAACGATCCTGTCTCCCTCTGGCACCATTCACATCACTTTCCTCCTCGCTTACTCTCTAGTCACACTGGCCTTTGTGCTGGCAGGAATGCTCTTTCCCTAGATGTTGGCATGGCTGGCTCCTTCTTGTCCTTCTGGTCTCAGCCAAAAATATCATTTCCAAGAACTTCCTGACTACCAGGGAAGTTTAAAAGATCCTCCCTTTCTGCCAACAATCACTTCCCATCTGCCATTTTCTCTCTTCCAGTAGATCTGATCAATAACCGACACTATCATGTCTAGTTATGATTTTGTTTTCTTGCTTTTTATCCCTCTTCACCACTAGAACGCCAGGTCCATGAGGGGAGAGAGCTTTCACGTCTGCATTTCATCTCCAGCTCCCAGGACAGGCATAGAGTTGCCCGAGCAACCGTTTCTCAGGGACATTGGGGAAGGGAGCCCTTCTTTGGGTGGGAAACTACACTGGATAACTCCCGTATTTCTTGCTTATTCTTGCAGCCCACGAGCCTTTCAGTGTTGCAGTAGTTCTCCTTGTTTCTTTGCCTTATCAGAAAGACAAAGGAGTGTTTGAGAGCTTAAAAAACCTCAATACCTGCCCTTAGTCTGTTTGGAATGAGTACTGTCTTCATATCTAAGAAACCTTCGACTTAACGGGTTTGATTTTCTCCCTTAGTAGCTCTGGGAATTCTCTACATTTTCTGCCGTTCGTCTCTGGGTTCATGTGTATTAGTGTGTGATTCCGGCGTCATTTATGTCAAATATGTCTAGAATGCACCAAAGAAAAAGTTTGGATTCTATCAGTGAGACTTCACAGAACTTGTGTTTATTATTAGATGATATTCCCCCTTTTGTGAAAAAAAAAATAAGATTATTGCCACATAGTATAAAACTGTGGATGTTTTTCATTAGCACAATTCGGTTTTGCAAACATTCCAGCATGTGGTTCCTTACAATAAGCCATGATGCTCTGCACACGCAGTTCACAGCTAGAATGTCTCGGGGCTCTTGGTGCCTTTAGTTCGTTTATTTTGGTTTCTCAGCTATTTCTCAGTTGTAGGTGGCATTTTATCATGCTACCTACATGCTTATTGTTCTTTCAGATTTAAGCATATATTTATAAATTATATCCCAGGTTCTGAGGAGACAGGGATGAAAAGACATTGATCTTATCTTTAAGGACATTACTCTCTAGTTGGGAGATTAGTAAGTAAGTAGAGAGTCACCAAGTAACATGGTAAATATGGTCCTGGAGGAATGTGCCATGGAATCTTGAGGTGGAAGATTCTGTGTTTTCCTGGAGGAACTTGGGAAGGATTCTGAGGAGAAGAGAAGGCATTTGTTGATAATTTTTTAAATACAGAGGATTCTTCTAGGCCAGGAGTGGGCAGGGTGGGGGTCTGTGTCAGGGCGAAGACATAGGATTTGAGGAGGACTGAGAGAGCTCGGAGGGTGTAAGAAATCCAGTGCTTTAGCATAAAGGAACATAATGGACATGAGATGAGATGTAGCCGACTGGATTGCTGGAGGCCAGGTCATGAGTGGTGGCCTTCGTGCCATGAGACAAGGAGAAGAGACCATGTACAAATTGGAGGCACTGTCAGCTGTATTTGAGGCTAATCTCTCAGGAAAACAGAATAACTTCAAGCATCAGAGGTAGGGTCTGTGGAATTCACTTGGAGAATGTTAGGTAAAGAGGGAGCGCTGTTCTTGCTGGGACGGCCTTGTTGAACAGTTTCCAGGTATGATTTTAGGAAAATGATAACCACATTATAGGTCACTTGCTTTAAATTTTCCCTAAAGCGTAAGCTCGCAATACGATGCCTACCTTACAACGATGCAGCTTCTCAGGAATAAGAAGACTCCATTCAGCCTTTAAGCAAAGATCTCTTAAAATGGGCTTTCTCTCACCTTATTCTAGGTCATGACATCTTGGTGACAGCATGGGCCTAGTGCAAACCCTGATGACGTCCAATATGTAACTGGCTTTGTTGAAGCTGGGTCCTTTTCTCAGCCCTGTGGCACGCGTAGTGAGAGCAATATTAGTGGCTGCCTTCATTCGTGGTTAATTTTAACTCAAGATGACGACTATGTTATCATGGGTATTTATACATTCTATGACTACAGGTGAAAACACAGTTGGACCTGTGGGTATGCAATATATTCATTGTGCTGAGTTTGTTTTTTACAAACATGGATACCCTTGGACCTAAGTTATCAAAACTTGCCTGTGTCATTGGGCAACTCAAGGGTCATTTTTTGAAGTTTCTCCCACCTAGTTTGCTGAAACTCAAGTTACTCTGACCCATATCAACATTTTCAAATGAAATTGTTTTACACTTGTCCTCAAATAATATGTCACTTTGACCTGGAAGTTCTTGTCTTAGGTAATTATTTTGAGGAACTACTCAGATATGCAAATAAAATTTTATGTCCAAGGATGTTCACCAAAGTATTATTTATAATAACAAAATCTTGAAAGTAATCAAACAACAGATTTTTTGAATATTTACTATATGTGAAGAAATGTTATGGAGTAAAAAAAAAAAAAACCACCACCTTTTGAAGATTATTTAAGATGAAAAAAGAATATAAAAATCTGTATATTATTATAAAATTTGTATATACATGGAAAGACTGGGAGGAGATGAGGTACAGATGGTTTTTATTTATGACTTTTGGGGATTTAACTTTTTTTAAATGATGACTCAACATTTATAATCAGGAAAAAGCTAGACACTATTTAAAAATATACTAACTGGAATTTTTAAGAGGTGTCTACATTTAAGATGCCATATAACCAAAGAAAAGATAATGTGCTGCATGATGGCAGAGAAGGGGAGATTGGTACGGTCAAACTGAACTGCTTTGGCACTGGTGTCTTGTTAAGCTCCAGAGGAGCATTTATTTAAGGCAGCATTTGACTAAGCTAATTCCGGACATTTCTCTCAACTCCTGTGCAGTTGGTTTTAAGTTGCAGGGGAGATTTCTGGCTCAGGCCAATTGAGGGAGTATACATAAACATGGGGTTTATTTTGTCAGGGATGTTCTTGAGAGACTCAATTCTCTACTGATCTTTTTTGTTCTTTGTGGCCATTTATTTACTTTTGAAAATACCCCTGCCGATCCTTACTTGAGTGAAAGGGAGATCTGTTCTCATGGCAGGGCTCCGTGGCCGATCAACAAGGCTCTAAGAATTGAGTACAAATTCGGTTACTGCTGTTTTTAACATTCTAGCAAGGTGGCTTCATTTCTATAAATGAATGATGTTGCTTCACATCTTTTTATAAATTCCCATCCGCGTTTCGTATTCTGTGATTACCACGTGATGGAAGGCATTTAATAATGTTTCTCCCCACCCTCCAGTTTCTTTCTCTTCTCAATTTTAGCTTGCCTGTGAAAGAGGCTCATGATGATGCACATTCTTACCCATCACCCATTCACCCATCGAATTCTCCAGGAAACATAGGGGACGAATGACTAGAAAAGGTCTGAACTGATTCTACTCGTCCCTTTGGCGAGTGCATGAGAAGAGAAGAGATTTACAGTTAAGGTCCTAGATCAGATCTGGCTGTTAAAGTTTTTGTTGAGGATTTAGGGAGGCTAAAGCTAAAACTGAGTGTCATCTTGGAGGTTAATCCGCCCGACTCTGGAATGTGTGTCCCCCTGCCTGTGAGACTGACATGGTGGAACAGGTGAGGGTGAGAGGCCCTGGAGTTTGCCTCTGCGCGGGGCGTGGGGGGTGGGGATAATGATGACAATGCCAGGGTTCGGAGGCAAAGGTGTTTATGCCCTGAGACATGCACGCAGTGGAGACACAAGGTGTTCCATGGGCTAGCAGCGGAGGGGAGCAAGAGCAGGTGACCCTGAGCAATCAGAAATGTCACTTGTCTATCTTGCAAAGCATTAGGCAATAACCCTTTTAAAGTTCAAGCTGACCACATGGACTGAGAAAAGCATGGCAGTGAGGGAGTCTAAAGGCTGAGAGGGTTTTCTTGTCCTTCTCAAGGTGAAAAGTCCTCAGTGGCACCAAAGAGAACCACGCCAAGAAGGTGACCAAGTCCTTTGGCAGTGGAAACTATGAGAGGTGGCTTTCCACGTGATGGTGGCTTGTCTCCAAACGCTGAATGGGGCCATTTTTACACTCCAGATCCTCATTCCTGTACCTGAGAGCCAGGGTGAGTAGGCAGGCAGGGGAAAAGTACGCTTCACAAACATCTTGAACATATTCTGAATAGCGATAAAGTGGATACACATGATTTAGTGAACAAGAGCATTGATACAGGCCTTAGTCATACCTGGGTTTGCATCCAGACTCTTTCACTTACTAGATCTGTGACCTCAGACAAACGGACTACTAATACTATCTACCTTAGAAGTTGCTAACTTAGGGTTACTGTGCAGATTCAAGGAGATAATATTAGTAAAGTGCTCAGCAAATTAGATTGCACATAGTAAGCACTCAACAGTAACTCTAATAAGAAGAACGAGAATAGTAATCATGATGATATTTCCATAGTAGTAGCAGAGGCAGAAATGTTATTGCCAGTACTGTAGGAGTTTGTCCATCAGTTCTTGTCTTATTTCTCTGGAGATCCGAAAGTAAAATATTGGATTAGAGTCCCTTCATCCACCGCACAGTGGATGTCTATGATGCACACGCAAGTTTCTGCTGAACACCGTGGAGGAAACAGCATTGTATGAAATATGTTCTCTCCATTTAGATGCTTATAATCTAGTTGGCCAGATAAAAAATGTAAACACAGATAAGAAATTACAAGGTGATAAGGGACCAGTACGGTATTAATAGAGTCTGTGGGAATCTAGATGGTCTATTTTGGCCAATGCGGTCAAGGAGGCTTTGGTATTAGTCTTAAAGAATGGATTTTGTTTCCTCTGAGTAGACAGAATTTCAAGCATTGGGGACAGTATGTGTAGAAGCTTGGAGGTGGGAATTAGCTAGCAAACTTTCAGGAAATGATGAGGCATTGGAACAAAAGTTAAGTGAAGGGCAGTTTCAGAGTAAAAAATAAATTAGTCAGTTTCAACCAGGAATGTGGTCACTGAGGTCAGGCAAAGTCTTAACCCCTATAATCCCTTCACACTGGTTCACAACCAAGTGATCCAATCAGATTCATGCATAGATAACCTAAATATAAAATGACCTTGGTAAGTACCATAAGAAAGATACCCTCAGACCCTGAATGCCTTAGGTAGGTGGAGGAACACGACATTAACTCCAAATGGGAGAATCTGGGCAGTCTTATTGGAAGAAGAATTCTTAACCAGACCTGGAAGGATAGAGGGACTTTAAGAGGGAGAGAAAGGCATTATAGGCAAAGGGAACAATTGAACTAAAACTTGGAGGTTGGAGAAGACTCTTCTTTCCCAGTGAGCATAGGTCATACATATTATGTTTGTAGGCTCATAAGGTTATTCTATTTTGAGATAAAGACCAATATAGTCTCCTGCACGTCAGTTGGGTAAATGGAAGATCGATGAGGACTTCTCATATGCTATTTTTTCATATTACAGCTAAGATGTGTCTCTTGTAGGGAAAATGGAGTGGGGCTGATTCTTCTCTTGATAGACAGACAAAGGGGAAATGATGGCTGTGGATATCTCTGAACATCCATGGGTCCCAGACAGGAAAGGGCTGTCTGTATTCTCAGTACTTGGAACTCACCATCTAAGGAACCAAGGCAATGGCCCATTTGACCCATTGTCTCATGGCACTCACCTGGCCCCACTCCTGACCTCATCAGGAAGGGTTTACCTCTTATTAGAAGTGTATTGCATGGTGCACTGGGTGTTACACACAACTAATGAATCATCGAACTTTACATCAGAAACCAGAGATGTACTGTAGGGTGACTAACATAATATAATAAAAAACATTAAAATAAAAAAAAGAAAGAAGTGAACCAACTATTCGATACCCAAGATCTCTCCTTTTCCTCCCAGCTCCCATCTTCCTGACCAGGTTATGGACATCTCCATGTGAAATATAGAGGCACGATATCTTATCTGTGTTTCAGAAAAGGGGAGCAGAAGTTCAGCGTCTACTAAGTGTTTATCATTTCTTTATTACTTGGCTGCCTATTTTAAAAAAATCAAGAGAAAGAGCAAGTCCAGCACCTTCCAGATTTATTTGATGACCACTTTGTTGTCTAATGGTGGCTTTCTTTTGATGCGTGCACGTGTGTGTATGTGTGTGTGTGTGTGTGTGTGTGTGTGTGTGTGTGTGTGTGTTCCTCCCATCCTCTTGAGCAAACAGGTCTAAAGAAGTGTTACTTGAGAAGGCAGTCTGTGTCAGGCAGGTCTACTGTTCTTTTTAAAGAATTGCAGTGTCTCAGCTTCTAAATTTCTTAGGCACCTGAACTAATGCAAGTTTACCACTAGATAGCACAGAGTGTAATGCCAGTGTCATATTACAATTAACAGCAATTCTGGCGGCTGTCATCACTTACTCTGAACAGAGGCTCTCCACAAAAGTATGACACCGTTACGGTTGCTAATTCAAAAGCATTGTGTGAACTATGACAGACCCTGGCGTGCCTTTTCTGCTTATTCCAGTGAATAAAGTCTAGCATCTTAAATGGAGGAGAGGGAGAAAAAGTTTTAACACATTTCTGTAGATGAGCCCAGGAAGGGTCAACTTGGAAAAAAAAGTTGTGTTAAGGAAAGTAATTAAACAGAGGCAGAGAGATTGAATATTAGTGCTTTTACAGAGTAAATGAGGATAAATTCTGTTAATTATGTGACTTTTTCCAGTACTAATGTGATAATAAAGTACTCTAATTCTGTGGAGGCTTGTCACAATCCTAGCTAAGGCAGTGACCCTTCCACTAGGTGAGACCGAGAAGCGACTTACAAAGCTTTCTAGCAAAAAGCAAGAAATCACAGTTAAATGGATTTTTTTTACACTCTCCATGTTTAGTGTAGTGCCATGAGACTGTTGGTGAATGGACTGTCTTACTCGAGGCACAGAGGCAGTTATGCTTGCTTTTACGTTTAGTTCCTAAGGGAAGAAATGTGAGCAATTCAAGAGTATAAATAGCCCAGTGCAGGATTCTAGTACAGCGATTAATAGCAGCAAAAAAAAAAAAAAAAAAAAAGATTGTACTTGGAATGTTGGTGAAATTTCAGACTTCAGGACTTTAATCTTACAAAAATTTATGAGTGGGAACTTGTGTTAGGACAACAGAAAAGCAAAAGTTGATCGTTTGCAACATTATAATTATGGCGGGAAAAAGAGGAGTGAGTTTGGGGATATTTGGCGGAGCCAGGGTGGTGTCCCAGTGCGTGGGATATTTGACCTTGGTCTGGACTGTTGAGTAGTTGCTTAGGTGAGAAGGAGGCGAGAGGGAAAGAGGAATTGGGCTAGGAGAGAGCTGCCGCATGTGCGAAGACACAGTGTAGGCAAAGTAGAGACAGTGTGGAGGGGAAGGAGAAGTGGTCCAGTGCGGCTGCCATGGAAGCTGGGAGGCGAAATGGGAGAAAGAAAGTCGCAGAAGCAGGTTTGGTCCAGATCCTGAAGGAAAGGGGTGCTACAGAAGTGGAGGGAGGCTTTACTTTTTTGTTGTTGTTGTTTAATGGATAGGCACGCACCCAGATTTTAGCACACAGTGTCTAAGGACTGAGAGCAGCCCAGTAGGGGCCAGAGTCTATCAGTTGGTGCATCTTCCAATAGCGCAGAGAACCTGGATTCCTGGAGAACCTTGTTCCAGCTCTCAGAACACAGGCTTCCTAGGGAGACTGCATTTAAATCTTCTCTATTCTTGCCATGAGCTGTCTGTTGGTAGGCAAGTTACTTAATCTCTCTGTGATTCAGCTGTTTTCTTACTTGGAGAATTGGCGCAGGGTGGAGGGTGGACGGGTGGGTGGGGGGGTTGCAGGCTTACTGTGAGGATTAAAACAAAGTATGCCCTAGCACAGTATGTGGCACATAGGAACCCCTCAATAAACATTAGCCATGCTTCTACCTATTACTCTTCTTCTAAAACCTAACACTTGGTAAAGTATTCAACTAGGCTACTTGGGAGCAGTCCTTCCCTTAAAAAGAAAATCAGCCATGGTCAGAAGGAAACTTGTATCCTGAGTCATCTTGGTTAAGAATCAGCACATTAGAGCTTGCATGCAAACTTGATCCCATAGTTCAAGGAAAAATACATGAAATCTCCTATTTTCCCAGGCTGTGGTTCCCTTGGAGAACAATTTATCATCACCATTATCTTTGTAAGGGAAGAGCCTTCTTTATTAAAATTAGACTCAAAATACACTCTGGGTTCAGGGAAATGGATCTGGAAGTAGATTGAAGTTCCAGCAGACCCAGTGCTCTCTCTCCACAGCTCTTGGCCCCAGCTGAGGGTGGGGGAGTTGTATCAGGTTTCCGTCAGAAGCCTCTTTGTTGCACATGGCTGCCATCAAGAGCAGAGCCTGGATTGATGGACAAAAACTCAGGGGGGAGACCCAGAAACCTCTCCCACAGTCTTTCATACCCATCTGCCGCTTCCTCTCAGCCTAACTCTGTCCTTTGCTTTAATGGGAAACTAGTCATTTATCACCATTTTATTTCTCTTTCCCCTGTTGTGTGGGTCTTCTTTCCATCCTTAAGAATCTAGCTTTGAGTCAGCTAGGAAAGACGTTAAAGACCAAGTGTGTGTATTTTTGGCAGGGAGCTGCCATCAAAGTTCAATTCAACTCAAGGTGGGTGCTTAAATATTGGTGGGACCAGATTTATTTTCATCTGTCACTGTACAAGGGGATCTGGCTCGAAATGCTAAGGAGAAAGTCCTGTCACTTAGTCATTATTAAAAGCCAGAAAAACAGAAAATTGAGAATCCTTCAGGCATCCATACACTTACTTGTTCATTCATTTAGCGAATATTTGATTGCCAGATGCCAAGTGCTGTCAGGTTCTGGGTAAAAGTGATGGGGACTGGAAGGGGTCCATTGAGGTAGGATGCAGGGAAGGCGTCCCTGGGGAGGTGATGTCTAAGGGAGACCTAAGATGAGAAAGAACTAAGGCCAGATCATTTCAGGGCCAGAGTGGGCTTGGCATGTTTTTGGAAGTAAGAGGAGGCCCCCATGGCTGGAGTGCTTAGGAATTGGAACAGAGGCTGCCACTGATCAGCTGGGTGACTTTGGCCATACTGCTTGACCTCTTCGAGCCTCAGTAGACTCATCTATCGAATGGGGGTGACTTTACCCACCCCTACCACATCCTTCAAGGGTTTTTTGAAGACTAATTGAATAGAAGTTAGAAAATAAATATTTTCTAAGTGAAGCATAGTTTTAAAACTGTAGCCCATTTTTTTTTTTACTATTGATTTAGAGAATTATTACTAATAGAACTGAGCACAAGTTTGAATATCTCTTTTTTACCCAAGGAGGTTTATCCTTATAATACCAGAAGCGTGCTCTAATCACATAGTTTAATTTCTTTTTTTTTTTTTAAGATTTTATTTATTTATTTGACAGAGAGAGAGAGCTAGCGAGAGAGGGAACACAAGCAGGGGGAGTGGGAGAGGAAGAAGCAGGCTCCCAGCACTCCCGGTGGAGCAGGGAGCCTGATGTGGGGCTCGATCCCAGGACCCTGGGATCACGCCCTGAGCCGAAGGCAGACGCTCAACGACTGAGCCACCCAGGCGTCCCAACACATAGTTTAATTTCTAACTGCGTCCAAGGATAAGCAGTGAGCCCAATGATACAGTCTTGCTCTCTGTTATGAACCATATCCTGACCTCAGATTCCAGTTCTGCCATTTACGGTTGGGCTCTTTTACCAACCTCTCTGGCCCCATCTGTGAAATGGGGATATTATTAGGACCTAACTAATGGGCTTGTGGTAAGGATTCATTGGACTGATTCCTGTAAATGACTGTGCCTGGCACAGGCTGAGTGAAATGGGGGTTTTTTTATGTTAAAATGGTAGTGATTCTTACGCCAATGAGGCCTGACCAGATTCAAGTGTCCTCCCAGTAAATGTAAGAAGGGAGAAGCCTTGTTTATACTGGGTTGATGGTGTCTTCTTTCATAGAGAAAGTTCCAAATTGCTGACTTTTGAGGCCACAGACTCTTCAGAAGCCAGGAGGAAGGCACTGAGTCAGGTGGTTGGTTTCCTGCATGGTTAATTGGTTGTAAAATGCTACTAAAACTTACTGCTTCGGATTGAATTAAGTGCCCTGGGAAATCCAGCTGCGAAGAGGCTGGCATGGGAGGTTGTCCCGGGGTCTTCACTGTCTGTGGACGGCCTCATGCTGGTGAATCCGCACCGCCTTCACTTTGGCCTCTGGCTGCTGACACTTTAACCAACCTCCCCCTTCCCCCAACATATCAGCTGCCAAAGGTCTGGGAGAAAATCAAGCTTGACCACATCTGGATTTCAGGTGACAAGGATTCTCAGAAATAGCAAAACAAAACATGCCATTGCTTTAAAAGCAAGAACTACTTTGCAATTTTAATGAGAGCAATCCCATTTAGTGGAGCCACAGGGGTTCTTCTTTTACTATAATTTTTTAAAACTCAAAGACGGACACAAAGAAGTCCCATCCTGGCCTCACAGACGAATGAGTTGTGCTACTTCGGTTGTTCCAGTTGAGAACGAGAGATGCAACCTGGGACCCCTTTTCCAGATTTGTTTTGTCTGACCCTGATAGCCCCTGGAGGACTGGCAAGTGTCACACTTAGCAAGATGTATTTCCAGCTTCTCTTGAAATGGAAGGCTCTGGCAAAACTGTCCTCGTGTTCTCCATGGAGTCAGTTGGCTGGAGAATAGCCAAGGCTGTCCATTGTAGACAAGGTATTTACTCTTCCATTCATAGAGTTCCTGGGACAGTCTGTGGTTTTACATGCAGCCTAGTTCACATATTGGTAATTCCTGCTTGGAATATATATACATCCTCTGAAGTCACTAACATATATATTAATATTATAAATATAAATATATATGTTAGTGACATATATTATATAAATATATATATATGTTAGTGACTTGAGAAGCCAGAGGATGCTGAAGTTGTATAGCCTAAAGTTACCAGGGCTCAATAGATGGAATATTCTTTCTCTTTACATACAACTTTTTGGGACCCTCCCTTCTGCTCCCTTCTCAGCTTCATCATTGTGTCAACAGCGGCATCTTCACGTTTCTATCTTTGAGGAGGGTGTTGTCTGGTATTAGCTCCCCCTGTCTTCTCTCCTCCCCACCTATCCCAGTTCCTTGTCCTATGATCTCTATTAGATGGGGCAATGGATTGTATTCTATCATGGATTCATCTCTAAGTGTAGAGTTTGTAAGCAACCCAGCCTTATATCTTTCTGGGTTCATCTCTAGTAGACCAGGACCCAACTGTTTTTTAGCTGCTCAAATATTGTGTGACTTGCGTGGATTGGGCCTGATTGGCTTGACTTGTGTCAAATGCCCATCTCTAAAGCAATCACACAGTTGGGGAATGTGATGCTGTGACTGGCCAGGCCTGCATCAGAAGCACCACTCTTGTCCAGGCTTGGAATGAGTTTGTGCTGCTGAAATATAAGGACTCTTAAGTGAAGGGGAGGAAGTTTTCCAAAAGGAGAATAGAGGACAGTTATGAAAATAGGGGAAAATGGATTCTGGGCAGTCAACTCACAGACTCCTTCCGCAACCTGTGAAAACTCTGGACCCATTCTGCAGAAAAGTGTGTGCAAAGGTTTGGATATAATGCTCGGGTGTTCAAGAAGTCCAGTATATCATCTATGGACTTTAGGTTAAGAATATCTGCACTAGAACATTTCGAAGGTCTCATCCCATTCTAGTGTTCTTTGTTCTATTAAGTTTTTGACCAATTTTCATGACAAAAGCTTCTTTGGAGTTTTGTTTCCAGTGTTTCTGATTTAAGCTGTTAAAGAGTGACACATGGTAGGGAGGGCAAGAGGGTATGACCTGTGACTACAAAGAACCCCCAGAAAGACTAAATTGTGTCATTGTTCGCCTACAATATTGCTTTAGTTTCATTTTCCATCAGCATCCTCATGATATCATGATAAATAGTGCTTAATAAAGTGTCAGACTCTATTTTGCATTATGATTTTAAAATGATAGATTTCTTCTTCTATTTTTATGGACTAGAACACGCAGACTTATTCGATCATTATAATATAAACTGGAATAATTTGGAGCTCATGAGATTATTGTCTGTGCTCTGTGGGCATGATGCTCACTGGTCATTTTTATTTGGAGACTGATCCTGAGCTTTAAATCCAAATTAAGGAGTCACTTGTTTTTATCTGAACTCGGCTTGTGTGATGTGTTGGAATGCAGTGATTTTTTTCTGTGAAAGCCATTGCTCAAATTAAATTTATTATCCCCAATACCGTGTGAGCCCAGAGGATGGGAGGCAGCACATGATGATGCTGAGATTGGGACCAGGGGAGGTGTGTCCGGAAAAGTGAGCAGACAGATGGAGTGGATTTTTGAAAGGGTGCTGATGATTTCCGCAGCTTTCAACAAGAATCTTCATCTTTAGCAAGACTATGCTTTTTCTCTTGGGACACAGCTTTTCAGTTGTTGGCTTTTTTTATTTTTATTTTTTATCTTTTTGGTAGAAAAGTGAGCTTGTTTCTTTTCTTTGAAGCAAGAATTTGTCAAATATCATCTTATTCTGGCAACCAGAAACTCCTTTCTTTTCTGTGGCTTGTGCTGGGGATGAAGTAGGATGGGTGAGGAAATCTAATTTTTCTTTTTACTCTGAGGTGATTTGACATGTTTTTGTGCTCAGTTTCAGTGACACACAATTAGGTGTTTATCCCTTCTCTGCAGTTCACGATTTCTGTTGCATAACACCATCATTGCATTTATTACTGCATTGGCATTACTGTTGATTAAAAAAAATAAAGTAGGTATTAATTCTCAAGGTCCAATGTACATAAACATTGTTTGAGTACCTTACCCCCCACCAGGGCAAGTTTCCCAGATAATTCTGATGCCAGTGACCCAGGAAGTATATTTTGGTGAGCTTCCATAAAGACAGGGACAAAGTTGTCTCTGTGCTTGTGCTTAGAACATAGTAGATGCTTAGTAAATACTTACTGAATGAAAGATGGACTGAATGAACAAATGGATGACTTAAGGAAGTAGGCTGATTGAAGAAATAGCAAGCCATCAAGAGCTTTAATCACTGGATTTCAACAAAGTCATCAGAAGGGTATGTAGAATTTGAGAGAGAGGAGATCCATTTCATATTATTAACTACATGTCCTTTTGTCCATTTGGGTTATACTTAAATGTTTTAAGAACAATGGCAAGTTTAACTTAGAGATAACATTTTAAACTTTGATGTTGAGAATTTTTTTAAGTAGGGAATTGAGGACATTGGTGGTGTGGAATCTGCCCAGTTGATAGTCTTTTATGAATTATGCATATGTGAAACTAACAAATGATCTACATTTTACAAAGTGTGAGATGGATAGCTCTTAACTATTCTCATTTGAATTAACTGGCAAATCTAGAGCATAAAGACTTTGGCAAAGACACTCATCATTTTTAGTTCTTAATTTATCCAGCACAGTATGGGGGCAACATCCCCTAGATTCTATGCTGAATGATACTTATTTCAATTTTTACAACAAGAATGTTGTTTATTTTTCTTAAAGTAATCCTATTGATAGAAAATTCAAAAATATAGGAAAATATCGAAAGAAGAGAGAATCTTTGTGTTGTCGTTCAAAGTTACTGCCATTAATATTTATAGTCCATTGAAGTCAGATGTTCATTTTCTGTTTTCTTTATACAGCTGTAGTAGGTAGTGTGGGGAACAGAATGTCACTCTGAAAGGATCCGTACTATCTTGGAGAGTCACACGATTACTTAAGTAACTGGAGTACAAGATGGGAAGACTAGCTGTGACAAGAGCTGTAACAGAGTGGAGGAGGAAGTAGTTAATTCTAGCTGGGGTATTTGGGAAGGTATCATGGGCTCAGGGCAGGTAAGCGGCATGTGGAGGGATACGTAGAATTATGGGAAGCTGAGATGGTATGGAAGCAGGGAAGGCATTTCAGACCCAGGGATGTAGCCTGTGGTGAAGGCAGGAAGGATACTTTATGTTTAGGGCACAGGATGTAACTCAATGGAACCGAAGCAAAGAATGGTGGCTAGTGAGCGGGCCAGTGTGTCTGGACAGGTAGAACCTTGGCATCTATGGGAACTTTGAAAGATTCCCTGATTCATGGGTATTCAGCCTTTCTTGGCAGATACTCAAATACTCTATCGTCCTCAGAGTCAAAAAGTTTTCCTGGAAGTTTGATGTTAAGTGCTTTCCTCCTGTTTTATTTTTGTTTTGGAGGAAAACTTGAATCAAAGTAATTGTGACCTCAGTACAATTGGTATTAAAGGAGAATTGGTGCATGTTAGGTTCTTGAGCTCTTGAGGAATATTTGTTGGTTGACTAAATGAATGATACTGAATGTTCATACTTTATAACATCTCGAAGAAAGAGTTGGGCGTCCAGAGAAATCCCACATGATTCAGTTACTGTGAATTTGAACTTTTTGATCTCTCTCTGACATCTGTCACCTCCACGGGGAACACTAATATTGAAACTTTTTGAGGACTTAGGAGGAAAAGTGAAATTCTAACATGAGATTCTAAATGAATCTGCGTTAAAATTTTAAACACGTAGGTGTTAAACAGAGAGGTGTCACAAGCTTTTGATTTTCAACCTGTGGCTTTCTGTCTGCGAAAAAGATATTCAGAGACAGTGACTTACGGGACTGGTATCTATGTAATGTATAAATAAACCCTTGAAATGATGTTCATTGACTCCTCCCAAGAGACCCGGATTATATTGGTTTTGCTTTAGCCGTCGTTCTCCCAATTTGGTTTTGGCTCTATTACCAGATCCACCCACTGACTAGGCCTTCATTATAGTTCAAATGCATTTGATATAGGCAAGGGTGGTCATGGGCAAAATTGAAGCACATTAAAATTTATAATTGGGAATATTCTAGTGACAACACCAGACATTTTGATGCTGACTTTATCTCTAATTTTGAATGAATCTGGAAATGATACTAAGAGTATAGTCAGATATAGTCAGTGAACGGTACTGCTGTAACATAATATGTATAAATACAAAGGACTGTAGTTTAATGAATGTGGGCTTGGAAGCCAAACTGCATACATTCAAATCCAAGCGCCACCACTTACTAGATAGGAAATTTTGGGCAAATTACCTAAGTATTTTATCTCAGGATCTTAGTATCATTGAGAAGAGAATAGAGTTAGTACTTCATAGGGTGGTTGTGAATTAATACATGTAAAGCTCTCAGAACAGGGACTCCACGTCATATATTCATGCATTTGCTATAATAACTACTAGGTCAAGGCATTGAAACTCCTCTTATCTCACTTTTTATGCTTGGCTTTTCGGAGTGTGTTATTATTATTAAAGCAACGTTGCTACTTGCATTTGCCTCTTTTCCAGCCTGGAGGAGGGTTCGTGTTAGTGACCCAGGATTCCAACACCCAATGCCTGTTGCAAATCCTGTCCCTTGGTCTGCGGGAGTTCTGTGCTGGGTGATTCCTTGCTGATCGTGTTCCTTCTAATGAAAACCGTTTAAAAGGAATATGTCCTTAGTCTATCCCCAGCCCTGAGAAGGACGAACATCCACTTGAGTGTGTTCTCTGCCTCATTCCTGCTGTGGATCAGTCTATTAGGATGACTCCCAATGTTTGCCAAGGGCCAGTGTTTGTACCTTAATGCATTTTTGGCAAGAAACACTTGGCACTTGGGTAATCTTTGTATAAGAGTATCCCTGAAGATGAACGCCTTCTCTGCAACACATAAGCTTACAGCTCCTTGGATGTGTCATAATTTCTCACTTAATTTCCAGTCGAACCTTGCAGCAGCAGGTTTTAAGCTGTGGCAACCTTCCCTGCGTCCTTTCTAAAGAATTGCAGTTTATTCTTTCCTTATTGGCCGTTGGTCGCTTGTCCCCCTCTTTTCCTTCTCACTATCCTGATGCCTTTTCCTAGTTTTCAGATTTGACTTCTAGCACGAGGAGACCCATTTGCAGTGAATCCTTTTTCTTAAAGCTATTTTTAAATTCTTTCGTCTGCTGCTCTTCTATCCCAACACCTTTTTTTTTTTTTTTTTTTTGTAAATTCTTGCCACTAATTAGGTCCTTCCATCAAGGCCAAACTCTGAGGTAATGAATGCTCTACGAGTTCATCCTGTTCATCCCTTCAGACTGAGAACACTTTCCAGAAATGCCCAAGATCTGAGGGATCTTGGCCAGGGGAAAAAGTAAACTCCTTGAAGTCAGTGGCCAGTAATACAGGCAGCCACATGCTCTCCCCCTGGGATCCCCAAGATAGTGCCACAACTTGGTACCATTCCACCTTCCACTGTGGGGAGAGAGAAGAGAATTTGCTTCGTCTGCAAAGAATCCCCTCCGTCATCTTATTTCTCTCTTTCTTTCTTCCTTGCCTCTCAAACAGGACTGCAGGGGTTTGAGTCAAGGTAGATCCTCTCCCAACAGTGCATTTTAATATCAGAAGAGGAAAGGAGGTCAGCCCGGTGGTGAGAAACCTTTGCCCTTATACAGGTTTGGCCTCCTCCGCCCGCCCTTGCGGCATCCTTGGGATTTTGGCAGACTTATGGGTATCATATTTTCACATGGATGAACTGTACCCTACAACTTCTTCTGTGTACCAGGAACCCAAAAGTGTTGACATTGAAAATAGAGTTTTTTTCTTTCTAGCTGTGTTGGCTCCCCTGTTTTCAAGAGAGATCTATTTTTCATGGCTGCGGCCATGGGACTCTTGTTTACCTCTCCACGGAGGATGATCAGGGGGTAGTGATGGTGTTTCTGAAACAGCCGCTGGCAGCATGAGAGGTCTGGTAGCAACAGCTGCTTTCTGGTTAAATATCTTCAATTTGAGAGAATACTTGTACTCCTGGAAAGTCTTCCCTGGTTATATCTGGGCGGTAGGTTTGGTCACGAAGGCAGGCAGTTTGACGCTGTGTTGTCAAAGCAAAGATGATGGGACAGTCTACGGAAAGGACTTCTCCAAAAGGCCCTTTGATTTGCGAGGCATTTCCCTCTCTACCCCCCCGTTAGTGTGTGTGGGAGCAGCTTGAACTTCACAGAAGGGACCCCACAGTTGTTTCCACACAGCTGTTTCCTGTGTTGGGGCAGAGTGAGCCTCCGTGTTCTGAATATCTTCGGGAAAGATCATCTGCCACATAACCATCTGTGGGCATAAGTCAGAGGAACTTTTGGGGAGCCTTAAGACTGCAAATGGGGGTTTTATGTCTTGGTTGAGGTGTGCCTTGATGCTTTTCTTTTCCAGCCTAGACATTATGACAGCAGCTGAAAACATCCAAACGTGATTTTGTTCAGAATTTGGGTGGGGGAGGTAAAAACTCAACCTGCTCACCCTAGATCTATTGCAATGCTTTGCATAATATTTAGTGATGTACAAGCTGTTGCCTACTGGTCGGTTTTACTGTGTGTGCCCTTCAGTTCTGACTAGCTGGAGTCCTCCGTGATTTAAGCTGCTACCCCTCTCCTTTATGTATCTTGGCCTTTGGGTAAAGCTGCTGTAGTCCTTATTGTCTCTCCTTGGTTTCGTCTTTTTTCTTGTTGTAGGTCATTCAATGAAACCTATAGTTCTTGTCAGTTACATAGGTCTTTGCTCCTTTTCTTAATCTTAACATTCCAGGAGAGAAGAATCCTTTTTGTATCTGAAAATCTGAACGTTCTTAGCGCGAGGTAGCGAGCAGTGGCCAGAAATAAATAATGATGAAAATAATGATTCCTTTTTCTATGCTGGGTACTATTTCAACATTTCACATATATCATTTAATTCTCAATGACCCTCTAAAGTAGGTGCTGTTATTTTCCCCATTTTGCAGATGAGAAATTTGAGGCACAGAGAAGTTAAGTAATTTGTCTAAAGTCACACAATTAATTAAACGGTAAAGTTAGGATAAACACGAATGCCACACAGTGGTGCTGGAGAGAAGTATTGTCATTCCCTGTTTTAATAAGGCCACTGAGGTTCAGGGAATTGCAGAAATTTACCCAGGCTTATCTTATCTCCAACCCAAACTCTTGTCCAGCATTCTCTATTGCCGTCTTTACTGTAGACTGTTCTTATTCCTATCCCTTGGAAGCCCTGGATTCTGTTAGTTGAACAGATTTACTGAAAACCCACTGGGTTCTGAATCCTGTGTCATGTGCTAGGTGTACAGAGATGATTCTTGTTTGTGGCTATTTTACATCCTCATATAGATGGATTAGGTTCTGTTGGCTAAATCAATGGATTTCCTTTTGGGGGAGCCTAGAGGTACCTTTGGGATCCATTATTGTACTAGTCAAATGGAAGGATACTTAATATACTGACTCTCTTTTGGTTGGTAAAATGTGATACAAGTAAACCATTGAATAAACAATTTTGTTCTACAAATGTGGGTGTTTGGTTAAGTTACTGTTCAATGATGGGTTAATGTCCTACATTAGCCTGATTGATGAACCTAGACACAACTTTTAATAGGATGTCACTTTTAGTTTTATGACTGTCACTTTCCTAATTGAGGTAGTAGACCAAAAAATTCAATAGTTCACATGTTGAACCCTTATTGGGTTGGCTTTTGGAAACCTAACATTTTCTTGAAAAAAAAAATCATGCAACTAGGAGTCAGGACATGTGGATTGTAATTCTAGCTATGATAACTATTATAACTGTGTGGCTATTATCATGTCTCCTGAACGCTCAATTTTCTCATGTGCATGGTGAAAAAGTTACACAAAGTGATGGTTCAGGTCACTTATAAAGTCCTGTGATTCATGGAATAAAAACTTATACCCCAAGGAGTTCTTTGACCAATACAGGGTGAGTTTAGTTTTGACTGTAGATAAATATCTTAATTTTGTTGAGTCTTAGTTTTCTTGCCTTTTAAATAGGTTGATAATTCCGGGCATGCCTAATTTATAGGACTTCTGTGAGCGTTCAGTGAGATGCCGGAGATAGAAGTGCTTTGAATCCTAGACCATACCGTATGAACAGAAGATGATATTATGCATATGAAAGCTAACAGAAAGGTGTTGGGTTTCTTGCCCCACCTCTTCCACCCTCCAAAAAGACTGGAGTTTGGTTCTGGTTGGGCTGTTTCCTGGAGTCTCTGGAACTCCTTGGAACTCCACAGGGTCAATAGGGGCTTTGTCCTGCCTCTAGTCCGTTTCCCACGGTTGGGAGAAGGCTGCCACACTCTTTCTCCTGACAACACTTTATCAAACACACCCGCCACACAAAATGTGGTAATTCATGAGACAAAAGTGAGGTTTTGAGTTACAATAACCTCTGCTTTGTTAGAAACCCCCTCGGAATCTGAGATCCTCTCCATTGGCCAGCAGACATGCATGCGTCCCTCGTTTACAAATGCCTTAAAAACAGCCCGATAAATCATCCCCAAAATGTGTGTGCCACGTCTAACTGCGTCTCTCAGTGGGGATATTTTTAACTCCTACTTCTAACTCCTCTCAGTTCCTTTAAGGAAGTGTGATCCGAGAGGGTCAGGCATTTGGCATCTACTTAGGGGAAACTTTGAAAGAATTCCTGAGGCTCCCCCTGGGGTAAGGCTGGCTTTCCCCAAAAGAATGGGCCCTTCAGAGAGTCTTTGCCACATAAGGGCTTGTGTGAGGCCCCAGGCACCCGTTGATGCCGTCTCTTCCCCGCGACAGATGGTCAAGCCTTCAATTTCAGCAAGCAATCCACTGTCGGGAGGGCGGGCAGGAGATTCTGCCAGCATGCCAAGTGACAGGGCAGCTTAGGGTAACAGGGGTCTGGTGTGTGCCCAGCATAGCTTTTGTGCTAACGATGGGCTGGTGACAGGCACCTCGCCCCTGCTCGTCGTTAAGGCAGAAGATCCCCTGCTCCCTTGATTCTGTTTCTCTCTGGCAGAGCTAGCGTCCTGTTTGCTTGTCTTTCAAAATTCATTTTGGCACCAGATGGCTCCCCTCATGGTGGCTAGCAGTTGTCTGACTCGAAGATGCCAGAGGGTGTGCTGACAGCTCCTTCTAACACAACCTGAATCTGGCTGTCGGGTCTGGGCTCAAATGTCTTAAACACACACCCAAGGCAATATTATCAACCCTGGGGAACTGGGGGTGGGGGCCACTGGAGGGAGAATGGCCATGACGTCTCCCTCCACAATATTTACGCTACTGGTATGGAAATCATAATGCCAATCATTATTCTTATTTGTACGGTTACTCTTATTTACGCTTATGAGTGTAAATGCCGTGGTGGTACAACGACTACCGATGGTACAGTTAGTACTAATATCAGTACTGCACTACTTCTATTATTACTAAAACTACTGTAGCAGAAAGGTTAAGAGCACAGACTCTGGCCAAATTTGAGTTCTAGACTCAGAGTTACTAACCTTTGGGCAAGTTATTTAAGTTCTCTGAACCTCAGTTTCTTTATCCATAAAATAGGCTTAATACCAGAGGTTATTTAGGGGGCTTAAATGGGGAAAAGGTATTTGAAGTTCTTCGCACTGTGCTGAGCTCCAGTTAAGGACGCAATACACGGGAGCCGTTATTACTCCTGCCATTGCCATGCTTACCAGGCATTCTCGCAGCTCATGTTCACAGTTGCCTTACAAGGTAGGGACTGTCACTATACCAAGTTTATAGATAGCTACTTATCCATAATCACACAAGCAGTACCTGTCCACGTTGGGATATGAAGCCATTGTGGGTATTTCTAAAGGCTGTGGCTTTTCCTCCATACCACACTGATTCTCACTGTCACTTTAGTGGCAATCAGTCCTCTCCTGGGGCTTGGCATGGCTTTTAAAAATGCCCTTCCAACTAGCTGTGCTTGAAAGAAGCAGCCAGTTTTCACATTTCAGGTGTCTTTGGCTTCAACCCCAGTAAGACGGCAGACTCACTATCCTTGAGTTTCACCACCTTAGCTTCTGAAAGCCATGTGTGATTACAGGGCCACCCAGCACCAGCCTTCTGAGAGCTCAGAGGAAAGGACAATGCAGAGGCACTCAGGGTTGTGACCCCTCCCTCTCACCTCTTTCACTTCCCAAGTCTGCCCTACTGAAAGGGGACATGAGTCAGGACCAGCTGATGGCCCCAGGGAAGGACTGTGCTGGATTCCATTTTACGAATTTGGGCTTTAGAATGTTCCATGAGTCATTTATCTGGTAGGGAAGTTGATAAACTTTGGCCTCTGTAGAGAGAACCTGGAAGTAAGGGCAAATGATTATTCAGTGACCTGTTTTTACTGATGGGTGGTTGAATGGTGCATGATGATGAAAGAGTCATTTCAGGAAAATGTTTACACTTTATTTTGTTTTAAGATTTTATTTATTTATTTGAGAGAGAGAGAGCATGAACAGGGGGAAGGGGCAGAGAGAGAGGGACAAGCAGACTTCCCACTGAGCAGGGAGCCTGAGGCAAGGCTCCATCCCAGGACCCCGAGACCATGACCTGGGCTGGAGGCAGATTCTTAGCTAACTGAGCCACCCAGGTGCCCCAAGATGTTTACATTTTAAAATGTTCTTTGGGTAGACAAAGTTATTGCCACTCTTCAAAGAGTTACTCCCACACCACATTCTCCTCTTGACAGGGACCAGGGAGGAAAGAGATTCTTCTGGGATGTCTCTCAGTTCAGGATTCAGAAACCAGTTAAACTCAGTGCAACTTTGTACTGTGTTCTCGTTTCTGAAGACCGCTGTGTTATTTGCTTAATAGACTTTGTGCTCAGAGCTAAATTCAGACTGAAGCATCGTGGCATGATAGTTCTTCACAGATTATGTGTATTGAGGTGGGAATTTTATACTCCAGTGCAGGCTTGAAGTGGGAGAAAGGTGAAGAAAAGAAAACTCCTATAAGAATTTAACTGCCCAGCATTTTAATGCATTCTGATATTTTTGGAAAATATGCGGACCTGACATCCGTAGGCGTAAAAGTAAAAGGAAATGGAGAACTTAGAGTGGTTTTTAAAATGCTTCTTTCCCCTAACATGGGCCAGTGGAGAACAAGGAGATTGCCAACACGAATGTCCTCATAGCACGCCTTCGATGCCCGTTGTCTTTCTGAGATGGACTTTAACAACTACAGCATAAGAAATAATTCAGGGGGCGCCTGGGTGGCTCAGTTGGCTAAGTGTCTGTCTCTTCGACTTCTGGTGACCCTAGCAAGCAGAACTCATGGATCTCACTCCAGAACCCATTCAGGGACCAAGGTGGCAGTGAGGTTCTTATTCAATCATAAATAGCTTTTGTCTACAGTAGGCAGTGTAAGAAACACATACAGGAAATATTTGAGAAGTCAAAGGACTTCAGTCAGTATGTGAATCTTGCCTACTTCTTGTGGGTACTACTAATTAAGGTATTTTATTTGGAGATGCTACGATAAAGAGTGTCTATCATCTCCTTATATTCATGCGTTTTACTGGTTCATCATCTGTGAATTTACGGGGCTTAAATTACATGTTGTTGGGAACCAGGAGTAATTCTCAGGCAATTATAACCAATTGGAACCTACCTTAAATTATGGTGAAGACCTTCCCTCTGAGTAAAAATACTTCCTTGGGGGCTTAATTCTTTGGTGACTTCTGTTGGCAGCACTGAGAGTGTTTCCTTTGTAGAGAAAGTCCAGCTCAGATGCAAAACAAAGGCTAAAACTTAAAATAAAATACTGTCTCTAACACCTTCCTAAGTATTTCAGAAAATACCGGAGAATAGAATGCACAGCCCAGACACGACTTACTGCTTTTTTTTCCCTTCTGTGTCAGGACTGAAATGCTAACCGTGATCATTTGTTTCTTCACAGGTTCTTCTTGAAATTTTTCCTCAAATGTAACCAAAATTGCTTAAAGAATGCAGGAAACCCACGTGACATGCGGAGATTCCAGGTGGGTTTGTCTTGTCTTTCTTAAATCTCAATAATGGTGTGAATATCAGGAGAGGGTAAAAAAAGTCTTAGGCAGAAGATACAGAGTCTAGTTATTTCCCCAGAGGTGGGGAGCAGGTGAGGCTCCTGGTCCCCCAGGTCCCTGCACTCTAGGAGTTGTTTTTATCAGGGAAGAGTCGGGACTGAACCACCTGCGGTCACTGGTTGAGGCAGTGATGTCCTTTGAGCCTAGTTTGGCTTCCTGAATAGACTCACAGGCTTAACCCGCTGCAGGTTAAGTAAAGTACATAGAAATGATGGATGCTTTCTCAAGTTTTACAAGTAGAAAACTCTTACATAAGAGCTTTGTTCTGTTTTAGGATTATGTCCTCTTCTTCCTTCCTTTCTCTCTGTTCTCCTCTTCCAATTTTGGAAATTGTCAGTAGTAACTGTTCATTAAAAATGGACCCCTGATGCAGCAGGGCACATCTAGAAAGTGCTGTGGGTGACACTCTGTTCTGTGTCAGCAATGTCCTTGTACAGCACGTGTGAAAGTCCTCAAACAACAGTCAGATCGGCCACCGTTCAAAGCATGAGGGGTGTGTTTGCCTTGTATAATTACGCATTCACTGATGGAAGCAGATGTGAAAGCAAAGTGTTAATTTCGAAGACACAAAATGGTAGTCAGGTTTTAGGCAAGGTCGCTAAGTTCTAGATACTGGTGCTTCTTCAAACTTGAAAGTGTCAAGAACTCCCTGGGGATCTTGTTAAACTGCTAATTGAGGTCTCAGGCGGGCCTGAAACTCTACATTTTTAACAAGCTCCCAAGCGATGCCAATGCCACGGACCACACTTTGAAGAGCCAGGTTCTAGACTTGTGTTGCTTTCCATCTCATTTTATGGCTAACTCATTTGCATGGTCAATGTTAGTTTTCCTACCAGAACATATACTCACCCATATGGTCTTTCAGTGAAAGTGGCGTGATGTTTAAACTATACTCTTAGGTATGGTTAGTAAGCTTTAAGTGTAGATTGAAATGTAGGATCTCTGAGAGGATCTTGAAAAATTTTAGTTGCACATTCTCTGATGGGGGAAAGGGATGGGATGATTCTGAACACTGATTTTTAGAAGTCAAGGTCTCTTTGTCTCCGAGATGATATTTTTTTGAGAGATGAGACTTACTGATCTTATGAAAGAACAAATTTAGTAGAAAGAAGACATTCTCTCCCAAGATCCTGAAGTATGTTTTGTAAAATCATGTTGGCCTCGCCACCTTTTGTCCTGACAAAGATGAGTAAAGAGAATCCCTGGATTCCTAGTTTCCTGGAAAATGCTTCTCCTGTCTGGCTGCTGACCCCAAGTTGGAAGACTTGGGTACTGTCCTTCCCACTCAGGATTTTTTTGTGTGTGTTGAGATGGAGTTGGCTTTGCTGGTAAATAACACATGTGATGCCACTAAGTGTGTGTTGCTCGGTGTCCTGCAACATGAGGTTGGGTTTCATTATAAACTGTTGTGCAGCTTGCTCTGGCCTTAAGATGAGCCATACATCTCCCTTGTCCAAGCTGGGTTAGGAACAAGGCATATCCAGGCACGAACCAATTCATGTCTAATAAACATGTCTAACAGACGTGTGTCATGCCTTTTGAATATCAGGGTCAACTTTGCTCCCCTTCTCGGGGCAGCAGCATTAGAGATGGACTTTGGTGACATTGGGAACCTAAGAGTTATTTGTATAAGACTTCTGGGACCTTGTTTTTCCCTCAAAGGACCTGCTAGTGAAATGTCTGAAAGCCTTAAATTATAGAAATGTAGCTCTTTTTTTAAAATTTTTTTTTATTGTATTATGTTAGTCACCATACAGTACATCCCCGGCTTCCGATGTAAAGTTAGATGATTCATTAGTTGCGTATAACACCCAGTGCACCATGCAACCTGTGCCCTCCTCACTACCCATCACCAGTCCATCCCATTCCCCCACCCCCTCCCCTCTGAAGCTGTAGCTCTTATAGGAGATGAAAAACCAACTCAGTCTGTTATTTTTGGTAGTATCTAGAAAGCTTTATTTTTGCAGATAAAGTAGTTATTATTCGTTTAATAGAAGGGCTACTGAGACAAGGGGTCATGAATTGAATTTCTGGAAAGCCTCAGTTTCCTCAGCTCTAAAATGGAGTAAAAATTATGATTCTGTTTATTTCGCAACACACAAATGACACATTTTGTATGTGTAACTAATTTGCAAATAATAAAATATAAATGTTAGCTTCTGGAGAAAGTACTTGTGATACACTAAAACTGGGTCATTATTTCAGTACAGGGTTTCTCAACCTAGGCACAAGTGACATTTTAGACTAGATAATCTTTTGTTGTGTGTGGGAGAGTGGATTTGTCCTACGCACGGTAGGACGTTTAACAGTTCGTCCCTGGCCCGTACCCAGAGAGGCCAGTAGAGAAACTTCCCCAGCTCCTAGCCTAGTCATGACAACCCAAATATCTCCAGACATTTGTTATGTTCCCTGGTCGGGGTGGGGATGCAAAATTGCTCTTCCTTGAGAGTCATTGGTCCAGTCTTATACCTAATGACTTCTGACAGACTCTTCCTGGTGACAGTGCCATAATCCCAGAAGGCTCTTTTTTTATTGGGCATGAGAACTGCCTGCCCCAAGGTCCATACTGTCCTTCAAATACATGTTTTCTTCCCTGTGAGTCTCTAGCCATCCTACAGTAGGTAGACTTCTCTAAATAGGGGCAGCAACCTTGGCCACTACAGAATTAATTTTTGAATTGAAGAAGAGCTCTTTCCATAAGCAAGGACAAATTCCTTACTGGATCTCAGATTTAACCTGCTTTGTCCCCATCACCCCCTCATCACTTCCTGGGAGAGGATAAAGGGAGCCTATGGCAGAACACACACTGACTCGTTTGTTTTGTATCTAAGTATGTCTATACATTTAATTAGTTATCATTTTTCCACATCAGCACATGGTCTTATGCATGTAGGCATGTGGATGTTTATGCAACTGCCTCAACAGAGTTAAAGTAACACCTCATATACCCCTACCAAACCGTTCTATTTTTTCCCCAGTCTTGTTTTTTTTCATGACTATTATGTCCTCCTATGTTTCTCTGTGTCATTTCATGCTGGTAGCCATCCTACCCTTCCTGAACCCATCTTTTCCTTGGGTTCTGCAACAACATTCGCTCATTCTCAGCCTTCTTGAAGGGATGCTATTTGTTTCCTTTCCTGTATATATTGCCATTCCCTAAGTTTTCTTTTGAGATTCAGATCTTTTCTCACTTTGTAGGGCTCTCTTGAGTATCTCCTCCATTCTCAGCATCTTAGCCACTGTTTGGGCACTCAGAACTCTTGAGTCAGGTTCCATGAGACCTGACATCCAGATCCAGACCTAGCTGCCAGCTGCCTGTTGGAAACTTCCAGGAACTTCAACTCAGTGAACCCCAACATCCATTGTCATCTTTCTTTCCTTTTCTTTTTTCGTGTGTCCACCAAAAGCTGGCTTCTCTCCCTGTGTTCCCTATCCTGGTTTACTTGTAATTACGTTAAGTGCTGGGGAGATGACAGCTTTATTTATATATTCGACAGAGATAGAGACAGCCAGCGAGAGAGGGGACACAAGCAGGGGGAGTGGGAGAGGAAGAAGCAGGCTCATAGCGGAAGAGCCTGATGTGGGGCTCGATCCCATAACGCCGGGATCACGCCCTGAGCCAAAGGCAGACGCTTAACCGCTGTGCCACCCAGGCGCCCCGACAGCTTATATTTGTGTCTACATTCAGTGTGTTCCATATATGTGTGTGTATAAATACACGTGCCCACATGTGTATCTTGACATACATCTATGGACATTGGCCATGATGATGATAATGATAAAGCTAACATTTATTTAGGTACTTATGTAAGAGGTATCATGCTAAGTATTTTACATGAGTTATCATTTTATCTTCACAATGTCCCTGTTAGGAATGTACACATATTATATTCGTAAAATGTAATTTTACACATGAGGAACTGAGGCTTAGAGGAGTTAAGCAGTTTGCTTGAAGTCACACATCTATGAGGCAGTGAAGAGGTGGCGATTCAACCCAACGGTCTGACTCAGATGTGATCTAATGTGGAACAGTAAAGAAGTTGTCCGGAACCTGTAGGGAGACACTTACTGTGAGGAAAATAAGGCGGTCTCTCAACATCTGAGAGCCAGAGTGTCTATCCATGACTATGTGCCGGAACCTCAGGAAAGCCAAGGAGAGGTGTTTGCTCTGTAACAAGCCTAAAGCTACTGCCTGCGTGAAGAACATCGGAATGCCACCAAAGTTCATCAGGCAGAGTGGAGTTGCGTGGAGAAGAAGAACATGAGCATTGTTTCTGACCAGAGCTACAGTGTTCGCAATTTTTACTTGTATGATCCTTAGAAAAGGAAGCTATCACGCAGAAGATGGCTTTAGCTTTACTTAACCTACGGAGGTTTGGGCCCCTTCTCCAGAGCAAGAAAGACCCATCACCTAGATGGAGCATGAGTAAAGTGACCCCTGACATCTCAGAGAACTCTGTGAAGAAACCACACTAAAGTTCTCAAATCTTAGGACTCGCCCAAGAGGGGGAAGATTAGTCTTCCCTGCGGCTACCCAGCTGACAGAGATGTGTCATAGAAACATTGCTTGAAGGTTACCTGCGAAGAAGACATATAATTTCCATCATTCCTCTCATAGTACACCAGTAGGAAGTAGGTTTTATGTTGCTACTGCCTTTGAGGAGGAATGAGAGTGTCTTTTTGGCATGAGAAAACTCTGGTCTACCCTTGACATCTCAATGTGGCTTTTCTCACTTATATTGAAAACCTAAGACCTAGAGACATCTGATCGAAAACGTGCTCTCCTGACTATTAAGTGGGCTCTCTGCAACAATCGTGGCTGCTGCTTTTCTCTCACCTCATTTTGTATGCTCACCAGGCCAGCTGATCTTCATACAGCCACGCCAGAGCGTGTCTCCTCTGAACAGCAATCAGGGGCCTGTGTAGGTGACTGAGGAGGACATAAGAAAGGTTGTTGATCTCTTGACACGTAAAGACATTCTGTCAAGCAAACTCAGCCTCACAGCGGCTGAGCTTCTGGTGTGTAAACAGAGACTACTTAATTACACAGGTCATGTCAATTAGTGTGACCTTAGCGTTTTCAAGAAATTAATCACTTTCCGCAGAGCTCGGATGTGTTCATACTTTAAGGCATTATGAAATAAGCCTTGTAGAAAATCTGGTACAATCTTTTTTTTCTCCCTCTTCTTAATTTACAATGGATGTTTTCTTTTGAAATCCCCAGGCTGTGGCTAGGGTAACAAACTTGCTTAAATACAACAGGGGATACAGGCTTCATTCAGTTCGGGTGGGTTTGAGGAAGTGGGGAGGAAAGAAGTAGGTGGGGGTAAGCTAGGATGGAAGCAGCTCATGACAGGGAGAAATTCACTGTGACTAAATGAGCCTGTTTCTTCATCTTGACACTAAAAAGATGCTAATGTCAAAGGACTGTGTTAAAACCGTGTCATGGGTCTGGTTTTTAACTGACAGGAGCTAGACAATTCCAGGTTAAGATTTAAATCCTTATCAAGAGCTTCCCTTGTTGGGGCTGGCAGAATGAGGATGGTGAGGGGAAGAACAAGAATTGGGTACAAACTGTCATCACAGAAGGTGCCGTAGTTCGTAGAGACTGTGAAGCAAGGTATAAATGTCCAAATTCATCTTATCTCTTCAACAAAATTTTTCCATAGGCTACAAATTTATATTCACATATAAATGTTAGATGTATGACTATAGATGAATATAAATTTAAGATATATTCCTTCCTTCATGCATACATGCATTCAGTAGTATTTATTGATATGGCAAGTGGTGAATATATCGTGATGAACAAGAAAGACAGGGTGTTTGTCCTAATGAAGCTCATATTCTAGTTGGGGTCTATTTGTTAGGATAATACTAGCTGCTGTAATAAATAGAACAAAGAGTATAATGGCTCACACAAAGCAGGTCATTTCTTGTTCACATAACAGTACCAGGCAGGTGTTCTTGGTTGGTGAACAGGTCTTGTACATAAAGTGATTTGGGGACCAGGGCTCCTTTCATTTTGTGTCTCTCCTACCCCCTAGAACCTTGTTGTCTCTGTCCGTCCAACTGAAGAGTAAAGACTACATGGAGGGGGCTCACAGACTTCTTAAAGACTTCTTAGAAATGACCCTTGTCAAATCTGCCCATGTTCTATGGGCTAGAATTCTGTGACATGGCCATATATAACCACGGAGCGACCTGCAAATGTCTACTTGTAAAGCCCGAGAGGAGAGGAAATGGATGTGTGGGTAGTAGGTACCATCAGTGGCTACAATGTGTACACATTAGTAATTACAAATCATCAAAATTTTTCATTATTGCTATAAAGAATATAAATAATATGAGAGAGAATACATGTGGGGTGGGGGAATAGGGACCTGATTTAAAGTGGGTGACCAGGGAAAACTTCTGAGGAGGTGATATTTAAGCTCAGAGCTAAAGGATAAGAATAAACTGTCCTGAGAAGAGCCAGAAGAATTTTCTGAGCAGAGCTTATCTCATGTGTATTGGAGGAGACAAACAATCCTCTTTCACTTATTAGTCATTTGGAGTGGGTGATAGGAAATAAGAGGAGAAACCACCAGGATATCATCCCAATTTCCCACCAAAGGTGTGTTCTTTCAAAAATGATGGCGTAGGAAAGGAGAGTAAAAGGCAACTCTCTGCTCTTGCTTTTGGTGAATTCTAGAAATTTTGGAGAATCCTTATTATTTATTCAAAAGCCTACAGA
The DNA here is from genome assembly GCF_017311325.1 of Ursus maritimus. NCBI lineage: Eukaryota > Metazoa > Chordata > Mammalia > Carnivora > Ursidae > Ursus > Ursus maritimus. The sequence goes on from NW_024423897.1 coordinate 15,599,909, forward strand.
GGCTCTGAATCAATGTATTATAGGGCACAATTAGAGAATTCTTAAAATACACGCCCTAGCTCTGCAGTTCCAGTCCGCTTTTAAAAACACTTAAATAAAGAAAGAAATATTTGTATCCTTTTTATTTCTCTCCCACTCTCCCCCACGCCTTGTTTTATGTTGTTTTGACAAACAGTGCATCTTGCAATTAAATTCTTTACCAACAGAATGCTAGGGGCCCAAGCTGCAATCACTCTCTTCATACAGAATAATTTCAAGATGCACCACGCTGATTAATTATACTGAAAGCAGCTCTAATGATAGTTTCAGAATACAGGATTAATTCACATAACATGGTAAATACAAATGGTGGATTTTCAACCTGATATATTAAACCATTACGGCTTATTGGGCAAATATGTATCTTGGCATGAGCCTTATGCTGGGCCTTGGCAGAAAATATGCATCACTGAGAAGGAATCCTTATGAACGCGATTTGATGAGTGGTGGCTCTGCACTTAGGGGAAATAAATTTCTACATTAAGTACAGTTGCTATTGAAGAAATGTAAAATACATGAAAGGATACATGTTTAAAAGTGTTTGGTTTAGATCGGTGTTGCCAATGGATATTGCTTCTGAGAAAGCCCGTACCTAGTGAGACTGACCAACGAAAGATATTTTTACGTTCTATCACTTTTTAAGTTGTAACTTCCAGAGCTCTTACTATGTGTGAGACACGTACAAAGTGTTTTGCGTGGATAATCTTATTTTTCCACTGCCCTTTCCCTTGTTTACGTTCCTCCAAACACGCACATTGGCCTTCCTTCCTTTCTTCCATTTTTCTTCCTCGGATACACCAAACTCACTTCTGCCTCGGGATCTTTGCCCTGGGTATTCCATTCTCCTAGGAAATTCTGCCACTTCAATGAATAGCTGGTGACTTCTTTTACTTAGATTTCAGGTAAAAACATCACCTCCTCAGAGACGCCTTCCTTAATCACGCAATCAAAAATAGCTCCCACCTAGGGATCATTCCCTCCCCATTTTATTTTCTTCTTGGAAGTTTTCACATTCAGAAATTTGCTTTCATTGCTTACTTACTGTCTGAAAACCCTTTTCTGCCTCTGATAAGCACTCAGTTCTTGGGCAAACAATTTATCTGTCTTGTTCATTGCTGCTTCCCCATAGAATAATGCCTGGGATATAGTAGGCTCACAACTTTTTCCTATGATTAAGTAACTTATTTAAGGTTACATACTGATCAGTAATGGGGCTGGAGTTCAAACTCAGGACTCTCTGACCCTAGAATCTGAGCTGTTGGCTAATATGGTCTTTTCTTGCTCCCAATTTTCACATCCGTGTGTCATGGCCTCATTGGTCGAGAGCAGACATGGCACTTCTGTATGTTTCGGCTCACTGCTACTGAAAATAGCCAGTGGGGACACAGAAGTGGAGAGCACCTGTTAAATGCCAACGACACCATCAAGAGTCACCAAAGGTATCCGGATCCACAGAGGGAGGACCAAGGTTCAGGTCACGGATGAGCTTTTATGTTGAACATGTGTCACAGTGCAGGGGACAGAAGCTGAGTTTAGTTTCCAAAGGTTCCAATTGGTTTAGCCTAAGTATCTGAGGATTTAGAAGTGTCTGCTTTTGTCTTCCTGTTAAGCGACGAGATATTTTTGCCTTGAGCCTTAAAGAGTAGATTTAATTCAGTTGCTCACTCCCTTTCTCCCGCAGTTCCGCTCTGTTACATCCTGTAGGTTCACGCGTCCTCCATAATTTTTAATGAGTTATTTGGGATCTTTCAACCAGATAGAAACTAGCAATCAGGCAGGTTTCAGAGACTATCTCATTCCATATCAGTCAAGGATATTTTAAAGGACAAAGTTAATGAAGACCTAACTCCTAACTGCTGCAGACCATTTTTATGTATATAATACTTAAAGTGTAGTCAGTCACATAGACCCCAGATATGTGTCCTGGAAGATACCAGCAGAGTCAGGAAAGAAAGGGCTTCAGCCAGGAGTTTTGTTGAGAGGCCAGAGGCCGCTGTGGTGAGAACCGGACCTGGAGTCTGAAAGTTTCCCTTCGGGCTTACCTCTGCTCTTCATTTGTCCTATGACCTTGAGGATGCTTTTAAACCCTGTGGGCCTCAGTTTTCCAAGCCTCAAGAGGAGGTGTTGGAGAAATTTGCAGTGTCGTAACTACTGAGGACTTCTTTTATCATTTTCTCTTATGAATCCCATGTGATGACCTATTTTTTGATCCTGATGGCTTTTATTAAGAAACACAGTCCATTTTAAAATTATTTGAAAACATGTGAATCCATCAATTCAGAGCTTCTCACATGCATGAGATAACAGTGTTTCCATGCAGATGATCCCATCCTAAACTGACAAAGGAAAATGACTGTTTTAGTATGCGGTCTTCCTATGGGTGAATTTAGGGTTCCCGCTCTGCTGTGTTGTTCCTATTAGTACATCTGAAAACTCTTAGTTGGAAGCTACTAGATTGACTGATTTCTTGGGTCTTTCGACTGTAAGGTTTAAGGAGTCTGTAAAGAATGGCTCAGCAGACAGGTAGGGTGGAGAATGTGGGCTGTGTAGGGTTGAGGGTAGAAATTGGATGACATAAAGACTATTTTGTAGAGCAATTTTAGGTTTACAGAAAAACGAGGGGAAGTATAGCAAGTTCCCATAGACTCCCTCAATCCCCTGCCTTACTTCCCCTATTATTAATATTTTGCATGAGTCTGTTGCATTTATTAGAATTGATGTGCCATATTGATACATTATTGATAACATAGTATAAAGCTTATAGTTTATACTGGGATTCATTTGTATGTTTTGTATTCTATGGGTTTGAACAAATGCATGATGTTATGTATCCACCTTTACAGTGTCAGATAGAATGGTTTCACTGCCCTGTGCTCCACCTATCTCCATCCATCCCTTCTCTCTGGCAAACTCCTGGCAACCACTAATCTTTTTACTATCTCCATAGTTTTACCTTTTCCAGAATGTCATACAGTTGAAATCATACAGTATATAGCCTTTCCAGATTGGCTTCTTTCATTTAGCACTCTGCATTTAAAATTCCATGTCTTTTCATGACTTGATAGCTCATTTCTTTTTATTGCTGTATAATATTCCTTTCCATGGATTACCAGTTTGTATATCCATTCACCTATTGAAGGGCATCTTGATTGATGATGCCTTTTATGTAGTTGAATTTTTTATTGATATAATTGTAGATTCACATGTGGTTGTATGAAATAATAGAGTGATCCCGTGTACCCTTTACCCAGTACCCCAATAGTAATGTATTGCAAAACTATACAGTACATAGTACTATACAGTAAGCATGCAGGATTTGAATATTAATTAAGACATCACCTCATTCAAATTCCTCTAGTTATACTTGTAGTCATTTACATATGGGTATGTTTTTAATTTTGTAAAATTTTATCATGGTAAGTCTGTGTATCTGTCACCACAGGGAAGCTATTGGGCGTTGCCATCACCACAAGGATCCTTCCTATTATTTTTTTGTAATAGCCACATCCACCTTCCCTCTGTCCCGAACCCTTGGCAAGTGCTAATCCATTCTCCATTTCTAAAAATTTTTCAATTTCAGGAATGTTAAGGAAATGGAGTTATGCAGTGCATTACTTTTCCATGACTTCCATAACCAAATATCACTGACTGAATGGCTTAAAAATGGAAATTTATTTTCTGACAGTTTTGGAGGCTGGAAGTCCAAGATCAAGGTGTCAGTGGGGTTGGTTTCCTCTGAGACCTCTCTGTGTGGCTTGTAGATAGCCACCTTCTTGCTGTGTCCTCACATGGTCTTTCCTCTTTGCACGTATACCCTGCTGTCTCTCTGTGGGGCCGAATTTCCTCTTCTTAGGGCACCAATCAGATTGGATTAGGGCCCACTCTAAGAGCCTTATTTTAACTTAATCACATCTTTAAAGGGCCTGTCTCCAAATACAGTCCCATCCTGAGGTACTGGGGGTTAAGTATTCAGCATGTAATTTTGGAGGAGAGTGGCGGGGGGAGGGGAATAAGCCTATACCATGCAATACGTAATCTTTTGGTACCGGCTTTTTTTACTCAGCAAAATTCTCTTGAAATTCACCCAGGTGTATCAGTAGTTTGTTTCTTTTTATTGCTGACTATTACGCCATGGAATGTTGCTTACTGCCTTTTTATTTCTTGTACTTTAAGCCAGTGCATTTAATGCCTTATGTTAGGGTTCCTGAATTGATGCAGACATAGAATAAGTTAAACCCAGAGGTGAGAAGCTCATGTAACACTGAGTTTCCTTACACTGAGTTACCATATATTAGCTTTGAAAACCAAATTTATAATTTTATATTCATTCAAAATTAATTTGTTAAAGCGGTTATTTTTTGGAGGGAGGTACTTACCACTAAATATTCTAAATTTAAATATTGAAAATATTTTTATGGTCTAATCTCCCTCTTGATTCCATATTTGTTGTAGAAATGTTTAAAAACACAAATTTCAACTCTTTTGGTTGCTTTTGTCATAACCCCTTCTTCAACATGAGCTGCTACTTTTGTTAATGTGATCTTCCACCCACGACTGAATTTAGCGGCTTTTGTCTTTTTGAAAATCTGCTCATGAGACAGAGATTATGGGTCATGAATCTTAGATAATTTAGTTTAGTTGGGACATACAAGATTTCCTTCCTGATATGAAAAAAGAGGGACAGCCTGAAGAATGATAGCAGGAAATAGTAACCAATAATAAAACTCCCAGAGAATCCTTCATTCATATGAAATACTGGGAAAACTAGACTAAATTGATAAGATGTCTAATTTATAGATTTTTTTCAAAGCAGTAAGATTTTGTTTAGTTTCAAGCCTAGAATGTTAAAGGCTAAGATGCCAATGGGTTCTAGAAAGGAAAATTATATAAACCAGTGAAATTTGCAATTTACATGAAGCCTAAATTACATAATTACATATTGTGAGCACAAAGTTCTTTAAAATTGTGCAATTTCATTGTTAGACTAATAAAGCAGTGAACATATTAGAGATAATTTCTGCAACCTTTTATTTAAAATAACAGTTTATGTGGGGTCCTCTTTATGGCTTCAGATGATCAGCCCGATACATTAACTTGAACTTTTTGGTGAGTATCACCAACAAAGCAATAGCTACAATACTACCGCTACTAACAATTGTTGAGTGCTCAGTATGAGCCAGGAACCATGCTGGCCACTTTAAATCATTTAAGCCTCACAGAACCAGGTACTGTTACTAGTATTTCCACTTGATAGGTGGGAGCATGGCGGCTGAGGGTTAAGTTAACCTGGCCAAAGTCACAACAACGAGGAAAGCTTGGGAGTCAAGAATCATCAATTTTGTGTTGAATTCTTTCTAATTCTAAATAGAGGGGGTGAAATTGCAAAAATAACAACCTTTAGGGATAGCTAGGTCCAGGATAAAACAGAGGACATTCTGAACCACTAAGATAAGGCAAGAAACTGAAAAAAAATTAGTGTAAAATCTCCAAAGTCCATGGGTACCTGCAGATTTCTCTTCTGGTTTTTTTTTTTTTTGGGGGGGGGGTTGTTTTGTTTTGTTTTGTTTTTAATCCCCTCATGCTTAATGCCCTCACCTGGATGGCTGGACCTGGATAGAAGGTACCATGGAACACATTGCGTGTTCATTGGCATATCTATGGATTGCTACATTAGAAAATTATGCCCTAAACAGAAAATTGATTCTAAAAAATATAGTGATAAGAAATACTTGTATATAACCTGAAACATGTCCACTTAGACTAATACCTATTTCAGGAGATATAACTTGGACATCCTCATGAATAACTTGGAATAATTTATTTCAAAAACCATTCTACAGCAGCACTGTCCAATAGAACACTCCACAATGAGGAAAATGTTCTATATCTGCCCCTTCCAATATAACAGTCTCTACCTACATGTGGCCACTAACCACTTGAAACATGGCTATGGAGACTCAGAAACAATGGAATTTAAATTTTTACCTAATTAGCTTAAATTGAAATAGCTACATGTGTGGTTACTATCTTGGACAGTACAAGTCTAAAGAGTACAGACTTAATTTAACAGATACCATAAAGTTCTAAGTATACCTGTTCTTCACATGCCTTCATCTCTTTCCCTGGGCAGGCGATTGAGGAAGGGGAGAAAGAGAGGGAAGTGTTGAGTCCAAATGTAAAATCATTTTCCATGTTTACCTGTCCCAAATTCAAGCTGTGTTTTGTTGACAAAATTTGGGAAGGTTGAAGATTTGGCAGGCCTGTCTGTCCCCATGCCTGCATGAATGTGTCAGCACCTCATTAATCTTGTGTTAAACTGTAAAGGCCCTTTTCCCTCCCACTATGGGCCTATTTTTAAAGGACACTTCAGTGCCCCCTTTGCAACTCACGGTTAGATTTTTTAAAAAATTTACAAGTTGCTCTGTGGATTAATTTCAGCATATGTTTTATTTAAATATATCTTGATCATTTCCAAATTGGAATGAGAGAAATTATTTTGGGGAGAGGGAAGTTAAAATGTGTAGTCATGAGTTTCTGTGAGGAACATTAGGTGTTTATTTTCTAGAAATTAAAGGCATGAGGATTCTGTTTTATCTTTCTCCAATTTTAATGGAACTTTCAATGAAATGATTCTGTCACACATGTGGGTCTTGGTGATTCTTCTTTTGTCAAGAAAAAAACACATAGGATGTAGGTTTTTTTTTTTTTAACTTAACCGTTTTTGTCATTTTTGTTCAATGTAGGAATTAGATGACAATATCTTTAAACAATACTGAATATTTTAAGCCTAAGCCTGTAGCATTTTGTCTTACAGGTGCATGGTGAATTGTCATTGCTTTTTTTTCCTCTTAAGACAGACATGTAGAATAACAACTTTCTGTATTTCCTGACACTGGAAACAGATACCGTTTGGGATTCCTTTTATAGTTTCTTCAGCTAACGACTCCAGTGACCACTCAATTGTGGTCTCGTAGTAAATCAAAAATTCTTTGAAAGACCCAGCTCTGTTATATAATTGTAAATGTCCCACCTCCCTAACTAAAAAGAAAAGTGAGTTTCCTTTGCCTTAAATAATATGGACTCTGCACTGGCACATAATACTTTTTGGAAATAAAAGAACAGACCATTTTCTTCTCTTCCTTCTCTTTTTAAATTAACCTACAATTGATGAGGCATACACATAACCTTCAGGCTGTGTCAGTTCTGGTTGGTCAATCATGAAGAAAGAGAAAAACCACTTTGCAAACTGCTACTTCAAACGTACTAAGTCCTCCCATGAATGACTTGCCCTTGTTGGAATTTTGGTTTTCACAATGATTGAGGCAAATACCCCGCGTCCCAGAATGGACTCTCAATTGTTTACTTTGTATTTAAATAAAATAGAATTAAAAAATAAAACCAGGGGAGGATCCAGGCCTGGCCAGGAGTCAAGGAGAAGATCTTGAGAGAGGGCCCTGAGGGAGGACCCCACAGAACCCCTGCTGGGCAGTCATCCCTGGGAGGCTCCCAGAGTGGGATGACCAAGCGCTTAGATTCCTGAGTTTGCTGACTTCCGCATCCGGGTATGAAAGCCTGTAGGGGCTCCATGTAAAGAGCAGGGCCTCGGGTCTGCAGAAGTGAGAGCTTGGAAGAAAAAAACAAACAAAAACTGTGACTAGATCAAGTCAAATAGGATCAGATCAAATGAAATCAACCCCACGATAGTATTGGGAACAGTGCTTCACAGCCTGGAGTTCGTGGCCATCTTTGAGGCTGCGAGAAAGGGACTCCGCCATGTTTTGGCTTAACGCGCTGAGGTCAAAAACGCCGACCCTGGAACTTTTCAGTATGGCTGACGTTGGTTGGGGTGGGAGGCTACTGAGGAGGGCATTTCGCCAGGCAATTCGCAGGCATAGGCCAAGGCCCAGCGTCTTGCCCTCTGCCCTACTCAGGGGACGAAACTGCGGCGTTGCACAAGACTCTAGAAGTCGGAGAAAAGGCTTCCTCAGAAACTGGGGCCTCAGTATGTGCCAATCCTTGTAAAGCGTTTCACCTCTTCAGAGGCTAATGCCTCTCAAAACCAAGAACAATTAAAGCGAGAGTCTTTCTAAGCAACTGGGGAATTGAGCAAAATAAATCAGAAATCCTCAGCTTTGGCTCTGGAGGTTCGCCTCATTATGAGAGCAGATCTATTAGCCCTCTTGCCTTTGTCTTTCATTTCTCAAGTGAGGTGATTCTAATTAAATTAATCTGCATGTCAATCTATCGGTGATCAATCAAAGAGCCTGAGGTCTCCCCTATGCTGCAGGGTGCTTGCGGCTGACAGGGGCTGATAATGGAGGAAGAAATAAACTGTCGAGGAAAGTTAATTAGTCAACATAATAGGTGGATTAAACGGGAGCTGGCTGATTGCTGTTTCCCATGTCAAAGCATGAGGTGGGAGCTGGAGCTGCAATTACAGACAATTATTATATTTGGTTGTAAGAGGTCGCATGAATAAACATATCTCTGTGGGTTTCAGTTTTAATCCTCTTCCCCATTTAATATAAGGAGAAGTGTAGGTCATTTCTTCTCATTGTTTTAGTCAAAGTTCTCTGAGAAAACACCTTTGCCCGTGTCCCTTCTGGCAAACTAACTTCAGAGTCCGTTTATGAGATGGCCAGGATATCTGAATTACACCCGGGCCATTGCATTTCTTCTTTTTTTGTTTTGTGTTTTGTGTTTTTTTTGGGCTTTGAAACACAGATGTAAGACTCTTAATTAGCAGGGATCTTTTGGGGAGGGCTGCTGGTGGTGGTAGTGGTGGTAGTGGTGATGGTGGTGGGGACAGGGAGAGGTTGGTCTGATTAATCCAAGTAATGTGGGAAGAGAAAAGTACAAGAAACCCGAAAAGACACCGGGGAGAGAAAGCTGCATCCCAGCTCTCACTGAAACCTCTCTTTTTCATTTCTCTATCCTCTTAACCCTGACGCAGTGGGGGGGGGGGAATATTTTAAAGATTCAAAAGATTTTTATTTGCATGATCAACTGTGATATCTGCTTCAGTGTCTAAACTGAAGGGTAATTTAGGTGAAACACAACCACCGTTGTGTAAAAAAATATGCTAATAAAGATCCTCTTGTTAAAATGATGGTTAACAGTGTACCTTCTGCTGTATAACTATAAACTGTGCAATTTTACTTAAAACTGCATCAAAAGCGTTCCATGCCAAAGACCCACTCATCAATAGCTCCTCTTGTTAGACTTGTACAGCATAAGCACCAGTTATTATGTGAAATAGCTATGCAATTTTCTTCAGCTCCCAGCTGTTATTTATTTAACTTGAGTTTATTACCCTCCATGCTTTTATATTAAAATGTTCATTCATTTCTCTCTTCTGTCTCCAGGTCGTGGTGTCTACGACAGTCAATGTGGATGGCCATGTCCTGGCAGTCTCTGATAACATGTTTGTCCATAATAACTCTAAGCATGGGCGGAGGGCTCGGAGGCTTGACCCCTCGGAAGGTACGCCCTCTTATCTGGAACATGGTAGGCAAATCATTTTCATTGGTTGGCATTGCTACTTTAACTGTAAATCTATTTGATTTCTTTTTCCAACTCCACCACATTTTCTACTCTGTTTCCAATTTCAAATGTTCTGTTGAACGATACTGATAGCAAGTATTTAAAGACAGGAGGATATCTTTGAGGCCCAGCCTTTCTGGTTGCACATCTCTCTATCCTGGAAATGGCTGAGGCTTCTTTCCTTCAGGCTGAGAGAGAGTGGGAGACCTGGACCCCTGCTTTATTTTATGTTCCCGCTTGACTGGAAAACAAAGGAGGGCCAAAGCAGGGTAACAAATATTGTGATACATTTTGAGTTTCCAGCTGACTTGGTTGTATAATGAACTCCATCCTCTTTGCAGTCCTGCTGGTGTAGCTCTATAACTTCATTTTAAACTTCATTTGGAGATAAAGTCCAAAGTCAAGGTCAGAGGCATTTTGTGAGGATGAAGCCCAAACTAAATGTCTCTCCTCTGCCTTGTATATAATCCTCCCTTCATCACCACATGGTAGAGTCTACTTTCTGTGGGTGGATTTTGTTGGGGGAGATCTCACGTTTGTCTCAGATTTATGGCTAATCAGTGGTATCTTTGAGAGGACTGGAGGAAACTGGATAAAAATTTGAATCAAGGAAAGTGAATGCCACTCAAAGAAACCATGGGATAGATTGAATGCACATCTGAAAGTTTTTGTACTACATGTATATATAATGTACACATCCTTCTATCCGTCCATCTATCCATTGATCCATTCATCTACCCATCCCTCTATTTATCCATCTATCCATCATCCATCCATCATCCATCCATCCATTCACTTTTCATTCATCTGTCCGTCCATCCATCTGTCCATCTAGCCACCCATCCATCCTCAATCCACCCAACCATCTATTCATCTTTCATCAATCCATCCATCCAACCATCCATCCAAGAAACAGTGATTGAGACTATACTGGATACCAATCGCCATGCTATATTTTCTCTTACATCCTTCAAATTAAACTCTAAACCCACTTCCCTACTTCACTTTCCAGTTTGCTGGGTCAGCAGGATTCTTTTAAAAACAGTACTGCACAAATTACCACCCGATCGCCTGATTTTTCCAAGGACCATAAGCTGTCCATGATATAATTCATAAGGTGGAACACTCCCTTCCCTGCCAGCATTCTAATTTAATAAAAACACCACTATCATTATTTTTGCCCGATTTTTTTTCTGCACTTAAGGAATACACAAACTGTACTTTTTATTAATTAGCCACATGTAACACTCTTAGAAGGGATTCTTCACCACATCCAGTTTTACAGTCTTTTTAAAGTAAACCATCATCTTTCAAAAGCTGCTTCTTTATGGTTTCATTAGTGCTGAGATGGATGGATATTACTTTTTTTGCAGGAGGCCATTTGAAACACCTGCTCATGATTACATTCCTAGTTCCATTCCTGTACTTAAAATTATTCTGATCCTCACTTTACGGTAATGTTGCCTTTTTAATACCCTTGAAGTCACTTAAGGCATTGTATTACTAGAAGTATTTAGGGGAAAGGAAGAGGAAAAACTAGGCAAATACTCAGTGAGCACAATTTGGAAAGCTGTGGTTTCAAAACCGAAGTCTTGTTTTCCACTGTGGCTGGTTAGTTACAATGGTTACTGTCCTGTCCAAGGACAGACTTGACTGTCAGTTTGAAATCTACCAATCATGGCTTCACAGTTTCAAAATACGCTCCGAGCGCAGACACAGCATCTCTCATTCCTGCCTTTGGGAAGGCAGTAACAGACCACATGCCGTCATCAAATCATCCCTCCACCGAAAAAAAACCAACACAAACCAACAGACACAACCTGCTGGAAAGGACACCTTTAGAGCCTGGAGGTCAGAACATTTTATTTTGCATTATAATGTGGAGGAAAGGATCTTGAAGTAGGAGCCAGGAAACCTAAATTCAATTTCTAGTTTCACCTCTGGCTTTTAAGTGACCTTGGACAAATCACCTTACCTTTTGGGATCCCTAGTCTTCTTCTTGGGAAAATGAAGGCGATGCTCTGTAGGGGGTTAAAAAACAATGTGTGCCTTGAGTGGGGGCAGGTCAGGTACATAGGGGAAGTGGGCTGGGTGGAGACCGCAGAGGAAGGGTAAGAACAGGCTTTGCTGTCCCGCAGCCCCAGGCAGTTGTGGCCAAGGGGACTGAGAGCCCAGTGAGGGCAGATGTTCTAGTTTGGCAAGAATTAAAACTCCTAATTTTTAACTGTTGGTAACTAACTATAAAACTTTTAAACCCTCTGAAGGGAGGAAGGGAAAAATGTCACTTAGGAAGAATACAGCCATAGGCTAACAGGTTGAGATCTCTAGACCAAAATGTTTCTAGGCTTCCTCCCAACTCAAATGTTCTCGTGTCTATGTGTACATATTAATATTTCAATTGGAATATTCTATTATTCTAAGTTTTAGAGACAATATTTTATTCCTCATCTCCAGTTTACCAATCCGCAAGTGGCCATGTGATTATTAACATATTGTTCAAGAAAATGATGACATTTCACTGTTCATAAATGGTTAAGCATCATTGGGGGTCTGAGTATGTCCTATCTTCTTCAGCTAGGGGGCCTCGCTCTCACCAATGCCTTACTTTATTTCTCTTCAGAAGAATAAAAGGGTAGATACCTTGAGGTTCTTTGTAATGACAATACATGGAAATCTGCTTCTCTGCAGAATGAATCAACCAACCACAGAAAACCACCCACTCATTTAGACACTTCAAGCTGATACATAAATATCTACTCAGCAAAGGGTGACTATTGGGCTCTTTCATTAGGGATGTGTGGGAGTGGACTCAGATGCTAATGTGTGTTGATTTGGGGGTACGGTAATACTTTATCTTGCCATTGAAAAATCCTATTTGAAATTGCCCTGTTTAAGACTTCCAGAACCAAGCTCCTACGCCTCAGCCACTCCACTCCTTCAACCCCACTTCAGAAAGCTAGGTATTTTCACACAGTGAGACTGCGAAGTATTTTCACCTCATAGGTGACCTGTAAGAGCCTTCGTTTTTCCTCATTCTGGGCTTTTTACCATCTCATTTACAGGTAGCCTGAATTATTTTGAGAAACTCTGCACATCTCTATTTATATCCTGCTTGTCAGACAGTTGGAGGAAAGTTCCCTTTCGTAGCTCATCTTTCTGCATATAAGTAGAAAAAGAGACCGTGCTTTACATTCATGCAGTCATCCCTGTGTGACCCACGGACTTCCAAACCTCCATGTTCAAATAACAGCCCCTGTATTTCAAGTAGGAGAGTTGACAAAGGCAAATTTATTTCATAGTATCTTGCATGGTCCAAAGAGGGTGAATCCTGGCATCCTGTAGCTCATGGTAATTGCTCTCCCCCGTTTCTTTCTTCATTCATAAATACTGAGATTTTCTTTGGCTGAATATTTATGGGAGAGTTTAGGCTAGTGAGGTTTCGGCTTTAAGCAAGCAATAGCTTTATGGAAGATGTGAACCGTGGAGAGAGGTAGCGTCAGGAGGTGACTGCGATCTCAGGGCTTCAGTGTTTGAAAAGCATAGGCTTGGGGCCAAAGATGCAGAATTGTCCCCACCCACGGTCATGCATACAGCCCTAGCTTATGCATCTGCCCTGTCTTCCCGTCACTTGGGCAAATTCCTGGGGACGGTATGCTGGGGATCTTTAAAGGCTTGGGAGTGTTGATATTGTTGTTATTGTTCTCCTGAGTTTCAGGTTGTGTTTACTTGAATTTAAGGCCAATGGGGGCATCAGTTTCTCTGTTTTTTCCCCCTGTGGCAAAATGCGGTGCCCTCCCAAAGCTATAGTGCAGGGACCCTGTCAGCTTGCATGCGCTAACACTTTATTATCTAATGATCTAATATGCAACAAGGCAAAGTGCCGGCGCTCATCATTCTGACATAGAATGCCGGGAGAAGTGACTAAATTACTTTATGTACCATTAGCGCTAGCAGCTATGGTGAACTCACCGGCAGCATTTATGCAAATGCCTGTGAATACACTCCAGTGGCTTTGTCAGGAAGCCTTCTGACAAGCAGTTTAAATGCTCATTTTTTTTAGGGGACTTTTTTTTTTTTTTTGGCATGCATGTGTTTTATCCCTTCCCCTCTTCTCCCGCCCTCCACTCTCTCCCCTTTTTGGGTTGTTGGAGGATGTGCCTCCTCCATGATCACTGGGAAACCTGAGTGGGTCAGAGAGCTCAGCCGGTCATCAGTAGGCACCCTTTCTGGTTATAAGACCCCAACTGGTACTTTTCATACTTAGGTTCCTCTTTAAAAATCGGTATGAATTTGTACAATCATCATGTTTATTTCAAAAATCAGTTTTTAGATGGTGAACATTTTAATGTTCACGAGTTCCGACCTGAGGTCCTACTTAGTTTCTTGGCTCAAATATAGATGTTTTAAAACACCCCTGCTTTCTAAAATTGGGAAACAAGTGAAATTTAGCTTTTGTGGGCATCAGGTACAAATGAATTAAATTTCCTTTCAAAGTAGTTATACAGATAAAGACATGAAGTATAAATATGCCAGGATCCCAAAATAAAACAAATCTAAACAAAAGTGGGGTTCGGTTAAACTAAAAATACTTTGTAGAATAGAGTGTGGTAATAGAATCACTGGGCCCATCTCCTTGCTGTAATTACAGCGTTAGAGAAGGAGAATCAGATTTTCCCCACCGCCAGTTAGTTCTGACCTCTCCATTGTAGTGTCCCCTTCCAGCTGTCCCTGACAATATGGTGTTATTCTTGCTCTTTAGCATTTGACCTTCTTTAATCCTTTTGCTCCAGACAGAAGCAGTTTTTGCTTCTGTTGGTTGCCCCTGGGTATCCAACCCCATTGACTCCTTGTGCCCAGCTGCACTTAAATTTGTTGTTTTATGGACATGTGGAGAAAGATGATTCAGGCTTGGGAAGATTACTCCATATTGAGAGACAGCATGGAGCTTCCAATAGAAAGGAGAGCCCCCCCCTCCCTTCTGTGTAATGGGGCTTTAAGAAGGCTAGTAAATATCAGTTGGATCTAATGGAGAGAAAATCAGGCTGTCCAATGGAAGAGCTGGATTTCCGACCCGACTCTGCCATGAACTAGCTGTGTAACTCTGGGCGGGTTACTTTGTTTCCATAGCCTCAGCTTCGTATGCGTTCAATGAGAGCTGGGTTGGGTCATCTCTAGACCTCCTTTTAACATGCACATTTTTTTCGTACTCTGAACTGAAGCCGTTGACACAGGCCTCCTCTTGTCTGGAGGTGCCTTTGGAGAAACAGGGCTTCAGGAGAACAAAGACATGCACTGGCTATTTCTTGTATAGTCCTTTCTTTGGCTCTCCAGCCAAGGAATAAGGTGTTGGTAAGTTGGACTTCAAATCATTCCTTCCTTCATTTGTTCTAAGCATCTAGAACATGCCAGACACCAAGCTAAGGTACAATAACACAAGGCAGATGCCGCCCCTGTCTTCACAGAATTTATGATATAAATAGAGAAGAAAGATATTAAACACAACTTACAACCAACTCACGAGACTTATGTTTAAAAGGGGGACCATAAAAGGAGTGGGGAGGAGTGAGGTGTCAGGGAAGTCTTCCTTGAGGAAATCACATTTATGCCAAAACCTAAGAGCTGAGTAAGTTTTCACCAGGTAAAGGGGACAGAAACAAATTTCCGAAAAGAGGGGACAGCGTGTACAAAGGCTGTTTTGCTTAAGTGAGTTAAAGAAACCCAAAGGAGCCTGGGATGCCTCTTGTATCTCCCAGTCCCTGGGAGGATGGCAGGAGTTGAGGCCAGGATGGCTGCCGAGGGCCAGATTATGCAGGCCCATGTGAGATGCTCAGGCCGTGGTCTGTGGCAATTGTGAAATGGCGTGGGGGGCCAAGTAGGACTTTGATGAACTCATTTTCAATTACATGGACTCCTAGCGTGTCACGAAAGCCCAGGGCAAGATCACTCTGAGTTGCTTATAACTTTGCTCTTCCCTGCCGGTCCTTGGAAGCTCACCAGGGAGTTGGCTGTGCCTGGGAGCAGTCCCCCTGATCGCTCCTCATTCTATCAATAGCGCAAGTGTTCAAAATAGGAAGTCAAACATTCTGAGAGTTCTTTTTCCAGGTGGTTTTGACTTATCGATTTACTTTTTGCATAAGTAGCTTTTACCTCCTGACGTCTTTTGAACTTGTAGAGAGCTTTCTTAAGGCCTTTAGAATGGAGGGCTGCATGTGGCCTATGAAATGTATATTATTTGTCTAACCCCAACAAACTAAAATTGGATGAGTGAATGGAAACTAAACCACAAAGAGAAACGTACCATCCCAGATTTCGCTCTCCTCTCCCGCTAGGGTGACAGCTCATGCCACGTGAAGAGTCATTTGAAGTATGGAAGGTCATCCAGTACATCCTCTCCTTTTCCAGAGACGGAAACTGAGACCTAGTGAGGGGATGTAATCTTCTCACATTCGTATAGTTTCTATCAAAATCCATTTAGTGCTCTTTGCCCGTGGTATGCTGGTGGGCAAGTGTCCATTTCAGGGGTACACAGCTTAATGGTTGCTGGGTCACACAAAAAGTTGGAGGATTTGGGGTCCACCCCGATGCCTTTCCAGTTCACGTTGGCCTAGGCTTGCAGCGGTCTCCCTGGGATTCTGGAGATCGTGCGAGGAATGTCTGTAACATCTCTCCAGCTTTCTGACAGAAATGCACTTTCAGAACACAAGGGCCAAGGATGAACGATGCAGAGCTTTACACTTAGGCAGTGGCCCTTCACATGACTCCAGCTGGGCCCACTTGGGCAAGAGCATTTTGGTGAAGGGTCCAGGTTACCACAGATAAATACTGATGTCATGTTTTGTTACTTAGAGTGGCACATTACATCTTATCAATGGATTTTCGTATTTGAAAAAGCAAGACAGATGAAAGGACAGAACATTAGGGCTCAGAATATCCAGATGTGTCACAACATGGAGCACAGAGGTGCCAGATTTTCAAGCATCAAATCAGGTCTTTTTTTTTTTTTTTTTTTTTTTTTTTTTTGAGCAGTGGGAAAGTTGTCTTTTGTCTTCCCTTGTAATAAAAAAGGGCATGGCAAGAAGTCAAGATAATGAGTAAAGACGTAAGTGAGACTGATTTCCAGTGTATCCCCAGAGTAATCCATAGAGTGGGTAACACCAGAAATCCTAATGTTGGGGCCTCAATAGCCAGCAAGCTCTCAGTGTCAGGCAGATGGAAGAGTTCAGGAGCCACGGGTCACTGCGAAGCAGGTGATCTGTGTTATCCATGTGTGAATCCAACACTACCCATAGCACGGCTGGCAAAGGAGAAATAGTGCTCAGACTTTGCTGTGCTGCTTGGGGGTGACCAGACCAGGTGGTAAAGTGTAGCAGTATTGTTATTGCTCTTGTTGCTATTTGGGGGCTATTATCAACTAACATTTATGGAGCAGTTACTCTGGGCCAGTACTGTGGTAATTATTTTACTTACATCATAAGATCCTTCAACAAGTCTGATGAGCTGTAACAATTATTATTGCCATTTTACAGATGAGAAACCTGGGATTTAGAGAGGGTCAGTAATTTACCCAAAGCCACAAAACTGATTAGAATCAGACCTGGGACTTGACCCCTCGTCTACCTAACCACATAGCTCTGCGTAATAATAGTACCAAGAATAACGACAGTAACCCTCCCTGATCCCTTACTATGCCAGGCACAAAGTGCTAGAGGCACCCCTTGTGAAGATAAGGACACTGAGAGTACAGAGAAGTTCAATCACTTGCCCAGAGTTGCACAGCAAATAAGTAGTATATCTAGGATTCAAACCAAGAGAGCCTGACTTTGGAGTCTGTACTTTCAACTACTTGCTCTGTATATTATGCTAAAACTCTTTCCATCTCTTATTCCGCTGTTTTTTCTTCTCGGTACAAGGAAGGCAGTTATGCTGGTATCTTAAATAGACCTTTCAAAAGCTAGCCCAGAGCATATCTTTTTTATTTCTTTTTTAATGGCATATGTGTATGTTTACCTTATAGCTTATTTTCCTTCAATAACCTATTTTTCCCATGGCTGTACCACATTCTGCTAGTCAAATAAAAAAACAGGGATTTTATTTGATGACTGGTATGTTTTCTATGGGGTTGGCAAGATAAGAAGGAGGCTGGTAATATTTTATTTATTTGCAAGGATGTTCTAACTCATCTCTGTAGAAATCATTTGTTGACCATATGGGCTCCTTGGCATGTATACAAGGTAGAGAAAAAGGAGACCAGGGGAAAACTGTGAGACCATGAGTTAAAAGGACTGTTGGATACTAACAGTCTTCTTGTCAGGGTACCGAAGGGTTACTCAACCTCCTGCTCCAAATAACATGGAAAACTGATACGGATTGAGGGAGGCTGTTTTCTTATATGAATTTCTTGACAAACCCATCAGCTTTGGGAAACGTCCAGTATTCGGTATTTTGAATGACCTAATAAATGAGTGAGCCACACCTAACTTATTTTAATGAGCACAAAGTGTGTGGGGAAGAGCGTGGTGGGAGGCAAGGAGTGATGCTTTCTGCTTATATTTTGGACCACAGTGACAGAACTTTTTTAAACCTATTTTTTTTT